>NC_046160.1:77995490-78130152 GCF_011064425.1 Rattus rattus | reverse complement strand
CTCTGGCATCGAGTTTGAATTCACATGTGCTTCAGCAATGCCCAAGTGTAGTTGTCTCACCACATTCTATAACACCTATTAGATAAGCATTAAATCCTAAAAGTTACTCACCTAGGATCTAGAGTGTTCTTCTGCGCTATCATCTGGTGTTCAGCACAGTTGAATGGAAAACTGTGGAGGCCAATGACAATAACCATAGGGAAGTAGTCCCAGGAGTTCTAAATAAGATAGGATTAGAACAGTTACAATCAGTGGCCCCAACTGCCAGGTCAGCAAGGCTGCATAAGGGAGGAGTGACACAGTTCCTGCTGCCAGTGCATCAACCAGGCCACTGATCCTAATGATCCCCACCTGTGCTATTGCCCTTGCCCTGAAAATGATCTGCTGTCTTCACCACTCTACTTCCAATCTTTCTCTCTGGGAAATATACTCCCCTCCATAACTTAGAGCAAATCACTCCATAGTAAATGAAACAGATTCAGGTCTCAGGAATGAGGAATAGAGATGGTCATGAGGCTGTGGAGGATGAGGGGCAGGTCTTTAGGGCCATAGGAAGGAATCTAGACAACATAACCCCAGAGGCCATAAAACCCTACATGGTCCTTTGTAAAACATAGTTCATTGCCAGACTTGGCCTTAAATTTGGAATCATGAGAAGATACGTGTACCCTCTGGTCCAGTGACTGCTGCCTCGATTAGTCATGGTGAACTTGAGGACACCAAGGATAGAGAGTTAAAGCGGTCGTAAGAAGAAAAGGCATGGATAGAAAAAATAGGCAATTATATATGATTTAGGAATAAATAATATTAGAAGGAGAGTACATGGGGCTTTGGAATTGCTAGGATGAGGAAACAAAGATGACATAGAAGCATATAAAGTTAGTACTTAGTTTTCCTAGCTAGTATTGAAGATGATAATGCCTGAAAAGATATTAGAGATAGAGCTAACCGCTTTATTTGCATAAACTTTGTAAGGGGTCATTTTAATTGTAGTAGTCTGCCATTTTTCTGTTCTACAGGAAAAGAGTTACTAAAGTATTGTGGATGGCTGTCTGTTTTTTTCTGCCTCCTCAGAAGGGGTGCCTGTACTTAGGTGAGGTCAGGTGACATCTTAATTACTCAGATAAGTCTAGAGCCTGAAACTGGGCAGTGGAAGAAAGAAGGCAGACATGAAAATTTTAAAGGGGGGGGGGATTGAAAGATGAGACACAGGGAAGTCAGAGACAAGATGGAACCTGAGGGAGAGGATGATAAATCAGAACCACGTGGTCCTAGGAGTTCTGAGTAACTGGGGATTTCACAGATGGACGATTGAGTAAGGTACGGTACATTTGTGCAATCTAGGTGTGCAGCTTATATTGAATTCAGTTTAGTTCTTTGTGTGGGTATTTTGGGGTTGAAGATTTACTGTTATAAATCTATGTGATTATTGCAAATCTCTGGTGTTCTCCATTTGTGGTGAGTCAGGTGGGGAAGAGAAAGGACAGTCGCAGTCGTTGGCAGTTGGCAGAGCTAACTGGTGTGGTTAGCTGGTAGTATGCAAACAGCAGCTCCCAGTGTTTTCAGGAAGGGTGGTTTTGGGCAGCTAAACAAAGTCAGCCTAAGGAACCAGTGGTTCTTTCGGGGAAAAACGCCAGCCTGCAACAGGGAACTCTAAGAGAGCACCCAAGAAGGAGCAAGTGTGCATTTAAAATTACACACAAAAGGTTCTACCAGGAAACCACAAGAGCTGTGTCCAGCTACTCATGAAGACCAAGTTGTACAAACCTATAAGGAATGTGATTTTGCTTTGTGTTTAGTTTCTGCTCTAAGGAACCTGAGGTTGGGGCTATTGATCTTGGATTCATAAATGTATGTAAATTTAAGGATTTTTGAAGATTATTAACAATGATCAAAACATTGACGATATAGCTTTAGTAAATAAAAAGTGGGTTCAGGCTCTCTAGTTGGGAGAAGGCTAAATTTAGAATAAGAAGGGAGAAAGCAAAAGAATGAGAAGGGGGAAGAAAGAAGAAGAAATGATGAGAATCTTCACGGAACAGAGAGAGTACCTGAACTAACAGCTCTCATCTATCGCTGACACCGACTCATTAAACCAGCGTTGCTTCCATTCCTCACCTTTCTCCAGACCTCCTCATGCTGAGGGTGGACCTTGGCACCCAACAGTGTTGGCTGCAGTACAAGAAGGGCTGCAGACCACACAGGGGCGTGTGGAAACACAAACACTGTAACTGGAGTAGTGGAAAGTGCGTTCACTAAAAGCATCCTCCTCCTCCTACTTACATACAGAGAGTGGTCCCACTGAACACTCCTAAGCTACCTTAACCAGCTGTAAAAGTCAGGGTAGGGTCAGCCCAACAGTTCTCAGCATCCTTTTGATGTTATGCTCACCTACACTAAGGAACTTATCCTCAAAAGACTTCCTGAAAATCTTGGGGTAAGTGAGAGATTTCTTTTTTAAAGGAATGGATAGGAACAACACAAAAAGTTCGTTTACAGTGATTACATTAGTCCTGATTGATGTACTCCGCAGACAGTCAAGAAACATGTCAGTTTCACTATTCTTGTTTGAGGTGTTGAATAAATGCAGTGTGGCTGCCTTCCGAACAGGCACATTTAATTCACAATTTGAAAAATGTCTTTTGCAAAATTGACATTGTGTATCTGGGGTGGGGATTGCTTCTCTAATCTGGGAGTATCCTGTTGAAAGCCAAACTTCTAGATGCCATTTATGAAGTTTGATTCAAGTTTCTTGCTTTGACCGTGGTTCTAAGGAACTGTTGCTACGATTTCTCTATTTCAAACTTAAGCCCTATGTAGCATAAAGATGTATTCCATAAAATTATTCCATTTATAGTGCCCATATTGAATGCTGGTAATAGCTGTGGCCCAGCATTTATACAAGTTCTGCTTTCAGGATATAGGATTTCACTATATACTTTTGTCATTATTTCAGACTTAACCATAATTTTCAATCACTTCCTAACCTACTGGTGGCTGACACTAAGTACCCTGTGAGTATCAAGATCTCAGAAACTCAGAGAAACTAGTAACAGCATGCTTTTGTGGAGATGAAGATTTGAACTAAGGGGGTTCCCCAAGGCAATTCATGTAGTAAAAGAGAAGGAAGTTGGTTATCCGGATTGAAAGCTCCAAGATTCGTGTATTGAACCACAATAACAAACGGCAGGAAACTTATTGATTAGAGAAAGTGAATTGACAACCAAGATTTACAGTAGTAAAATGAAATGAGGGGGACAGAACTGGATATAGATGTTCTCATTTCATCTGCATTCAGTACTGATTGTGGAACTGGTGAAAGCTTTCCTTCATTCGGTCACTAGTCACCATCTTTATCAAACTCATATATATCATGCTATATTCAGTCATACTCAGTCAAGCTACACTATAGTACTTATACACACACACACACACACACACACACACACATATATATATATGATATATATGCTACTTAAATGTTTGTTGACTAAGTACAATCAACAGGGTCTCAAAGGAGGAAGTGAGGATTGAAAGGGAAAAAGACAATTAGACAAAGCTATAACATAACTCTAGCCACTGCTGACTCTGAAACAGCTTGATTTTTTCTCAGTCTGCTTTTATATCAGTGTAGGTACATTCAAAGAATATGGTCAGTTCTCAGATCAAAGACAAAGTGATCAAGCAAGGTAAAGATCAAAGAGATCACACCAGGTAGCAATCATACAAAGCAATAAGGTCCCCAGAGTCGCTGGGTCTGGGGACTTTGTAGGATTATCAAAACAAAAGGGAAGTCACACATTCATTGGCTGTGTTCACCTTGAGTCCAAATATAAATATTCTTATCTGAGCCTACTTCCTTGAGCCCAGTTACAGGTACTTGCCAAAATTTCTATGAGCAGCACCAAAAGCTCTCCACAATTTGTCACTATGTATTGGTAAATCTAAGAATATAATAAATAAGATAGATGAAGCTTACTGAGATATTTATTCTGTCTCCAACCGCATGGAGAAATAGTGTGTCATGCAAAAATACAGAAAGCATATTTTGGTAAAGTAATCAGCAACGTGGCAGTGGGCAACAAGAGCTGTTAATGGATTAGATGATCTGAGCATGTACTAGAGATTAGATTTCCTGGTGATCAATAGTTTGGACAAAATAGTTATGATGGAGGATCAGATGTGAAAATACATGTCAGTTCATGGTGTCCCTGGACCGTGAATACAAGATTGCATAAAGCAAGAAATGTGCAGTAAGAAGAGCTAGAAAGACAGATTTAAACCAAGCCAAGTGCAACCTTTCATTACGGAGAGCAGCCATTGCAAAGCAACTCTTAAATAAAGGAATGGTAAAAAGTAATATTGGAATGTGTTTCAGAGTTTAACTTTATTAGAGTGAAGTCTGTCAGCAAGCAAATTATGTCTACCTTTTCTCAAGGAAGACCTAGTTCTTAGAAACAGCCATCCCTTTACATATGGAATGAAACGTCAATAACAGATGAAGCCTTGAGGGAGGAGTTGGGTTTCTCAACTGCTAAACTGACAAGGTACAGTTAGCATCTGTACTATCAGAGACATGAGACAGATAACCATAATTAGGATGATAAAACAAATAAACCTATGTATTGATTGAAATGACAGAGACTTACTCTGGGAAGCTACTCTAGGGCTTCTATGGTCTCAATGTTTATTTCATCGGGGACCATGGTTGGCCTCGCTGTCACAGTTAGAACAGCATTAAACTTCAGCTACCACAGAAGACAGCACTGTCCTTGGACCGCCAGACCCAGAAAGTCTGGAGAGATTTTTCCCTATGGAGGAGGAACTTGGGGGAAATTGGCCTACCTTTTTATTTAGGGCAAAGTAGGGCAGTCAACCCAACAGTGTCCACACTTGGCAGAGCCCTTGTGGCAGGTGGAGTCACATGGGGAGTTTTTCCCATTGATTAGCACATTAATAACAATCCAGATGGCATAGTCTGTGCCCTATCTCTTTCTTGGAGACCTTTAGGAACTGTCATTTCTAACACACAGCAAACTTTTTTCTATTAAAATATTTTAAATGCTATAGTCAACAGATCTCTGAAGAGTTTGAGGACCATAATCTATTTTTTTCCTTAACCTTCTTATTTTCTTTTTTATCATTTTGCCCATTTGCATTTTGAACAACATCCCTTCTGGTTTCCTCTCCACAAAACCCCATCCCATTCCCCTCACCTCCTCCCCTTTTTCACTCCTGCCTCTAGCATTTTCCTACACTGGGGCACTTAAGCCCACAGGACCAAGGGCCTCCCTGTCCCATTGATGCCAGACAAGGCCATCCTCTGCTTATATGTATTTGGAGCCATGGCCCCTTCATGCATACTCTTTTAGCTGGCAGTTTAATCCCTGAAGTCTGGATGGTCTGGTTAGTTAATATTGTCTTTTCCCGACAGGGTTGCAATCCCTTCCGCTCCTTCAATCCTTTTCCCAGCTTTCATTGGAGTCCCCAAGCCCAATCTGATGCTTGGCTGTCAGTATCTGCATCTGTATTAGTCAGGTGCTGACAGAATCTCACAGGAACAGCTATACCAGGTTCCTGTCAAGTAAATTTCTTGGCACCAGCAATAGTGCCAGGTTTAATGTCTGCAGATGAGATGATCCTCAATGTGGGTGGACCATAATCTATTAATATATATGAGCTAAATAAACCATTTGTTTTTAGTTACTATCTTTTAGGCTTAAGCTTGGAAAAGATATATAGGAAGCTAAATAAAACTTGTCATTAAATGACTTACTACAACAGTTTACTTTAGTAGCTTTATAAGATTAGGATTTTACTAACTTATCTCGTTAAGCTTAAGCCTTAAATTTGACTTAAGATTTAGTTGAAACTACTTTAGCATCAAAATAAAACTTTTAAACCACAAATGAAGTTTGAGTAAAAAAACTTAGGAACTTTACTAGACCATAACATAGTCTACAGAGAGACTAAAAACCTTACTTTAAAATTCGTTTTATAGCCATTATTACAAAAATATTAGTCTTTTTTATATAACTCAGTTTATCCAAATAAATAAAACTTAACAAAGTTAGCAAAAAAAATCTTCGTTGTCACAATTAAACTGAATAGACCTTAAGAATTTATAAACCATATATTAATATATATTGTATATATTGTTCTTATATAAATTTTTAGAATGTTTAACACAGGTAAAAAAGATATAAGTAGTTAGATGTAAATCTTTAAAGTCAGCTTTTATTAATCTAAGTAGAACTTCATAATTTTAGGAATTTATTATATAAAATCTATACTAATCTAAAATATTTTGGAGATCTGATATTTAATCTGAAAAAAGATTAAACTGATAAGCATACATCTTTAGGACTAAGAAGCTTTATAGTTTCTGTTTTATACCACGCATTAATCTTAAGATGGTGAAGTTACATGGTGGGTACATTTAACCTAATTAAAAATGACTGCCAACATGTGGTTGCTATATAAAATATCTATTTTTTAAGCAGATCTACTTTTTAAACAAGATTTGAAGCCATGTTACATAAGCAGTATATTTAAAACAAGAGTCAAATCACATATATAGTATGTTATAGCAAATTAAGATTACTTCATGTGTATTGCTTTTTAAGTATCAACCTTTTATTAAAGTTTTAAGCTAACTTTTGTTACAGATTTTCTAACAATACCCAATGAACTTACAAATCTTGAGATAAATTATAGCATAGTTTTAAGAGATTCTTAGAAAGCAGAAAACTTGTGGAGATTAAGGGTCTTGGGTTTCGCTGTCATTGTCTTATTTCGTTTTTTGAGGGGGAAGTAGAGAAACTTTGCATAAGAGACTTTTGGAAGTATAAAATAGACAAAATTTATAAGTAAGAGGTTTGGGGTTTATTGTTAGATATGAGGGAGAGTATGGCCAGATACATCTTGAAGGTTCCAGACTGAACATGTCCAGCATAACAAACTGGGCATGAGAGAAGTTGGGGAGAGGTCCAGGAGCTAAGACACCCAGGATCCACAAGGCTAAGAGTGAGCCAAGGGGCCAAAAAAGCACATAGCCCAAATGGCTGAGGTTATGTAGGAAAGAGAAGCTGGTAGAAGAGAAGCAGAGGCCCATCCCCCGTGGCCAGAGAAGTTTAGGGAAAGGGTGGGATGAAAAGGGCTAGAAGGAGACATAGCTACTGGGTGAGGCTTGTCCCAGGTTTCATTGACACTTAAATACTAGTTTTAATTCAACACCTATGCTCATTTCCTGAATACTATCTCCTTCAGCAAGAGTTTTCTGTCTTATGCAAAGATTATTAATTTATACAAACTTTAAAAGTGCCTATAGCATAAAATAGCTGGATATAATCAAACCATCAAATTTAAGTTTGCCTCACCTTTTTTTGTTCAGGATTATGGTGTCATAGCCATATAAAATTTGACTTCATTCTTTATCTCTTGTACCAATATACTGGTTTGTTGGGACCTACTAAGTCTGAAACAAAGTATTTGGTATTTTTAAGTACTTTAAGTATTTTGGTACTTTTTAAGCATGTGTTTATATTAATATAAATACCTTCAACTTGGGAACAGAGAGGTTTTCCCCACTGTCATTAAAGTCATATTCATATTTTTCTATCAATAGTAAAATGTCTAGTTTCCTAAACTGTTATAATTCTTCCTTGTTCATTAAGTGTATGTGTGTGTATGTGTGTGTGTGTATGTGTTTGTGTATGACAAAATTTAGTTGTTTGGCTACTCAAAATTATTAGGTTGTCTCTTGGTCTTGTCTCTGACTCTGAATTCTATAGCAAAGATACTGAACAGCTTTGCCCTAGAACAGAGATAGTTACTCCTAGGTACTCCATGAAAAACCCTTTATAACTTAGGCTATGGTTTCTACTTAGTCACTTCAAATTATCACAAGTCAATTAGATGTCAATTAATCCCCCCTTTAAACTATTCAACCACTTTTCTAGTGCAAAGTCCAAAAGTCTTACACATTTCTTTTGAAGAACACACCATGTTCTGGTCTGTAACTGCAATAGCCTACTTCTTTTACCAACTTCTGTCTTAGCTACTTTTCTATTGCTGTGTCATAAGACCTGCAGGCAAGGACACCACTTACTATCTTAGCGAGCTGGTTATTGGACATACAAGGCTTGATGTAACGAAAGCAGAGAAGCATACATGGAACCTGCACAGCACACTATAATGTTGTGGTGGTCTAAACGAAAATGAACATCATGAGCTTATATGTTTGAGTGCTTGATTCTCAGTTGGTGTAACTACTTGGAAAGGATTAGGAGATGTGGCCCTGTTGAAAGAAATCAATAGTCAGTGAGGGTGGGATTTGGGGTTTCAAAAGCCTACACCATTCAGTTGGCTCTTGCTTTCTCAGTCTCCAAGTGCAGATCAGGATATAAGCTCTCAACTACTACTCTGCCTGCTCTTAGGCTCCCTGCCATGGTAGTTATGATTTCTGTCACTCTATAGAATTATGAGTTCCACATTACGTACTGTTTTTCATAAGTTATCATTTTGCCATGGTCATTGTATCTTTCACAGCAATAGAAAAGTAGCTAAGACAGAAGTTGGTAACAGAAGTGGAGCGTTGCTGTTACAGACCAGAACATGGTGTGTTCTTCAAAAGAAATGTGCAAGACATTTAGACTTTGCACTAGAATGAGGTTGAATAGTGTAAAGAGGGCTTAATTGGCTATCCAAATAGATAATAATGCTGAGAGTAAATGTACTCTATGGTGGTCAAGCTCAAGAGGTTTCAGAGCAGCATAATATTAGAGACAATTCTTGTGATCTTTTCACAAAAAATGTGAATGTTTTTGTCATTGTCCTAGGAATCTGCCAGAGGACAAAGTGAAAAGTTTAGGACAATTTTTATTGTCAGAAGAGATTCCAAGACAGACTAATACTGACTATGTCACATGGTTATTAGTGATCATTTTATGTAGATCTACAATGAAAATGAGCAATCAGGACAAAAAAAGAATACAAAATGTACAACTTGTGGAGAAAAAGGGCACCAGGAAATTTAATGCTGGAGCCAAGCCCTATACTTACACAGATGAGAGGCTTAAGAAAGACCTGATACAAAAGGGAGCAGAGTCCTCAGCACAGGACCCCACAGGACTAAGCCTCCAATTTGTAAAAAGAAAATGCTAAAGTAATCCCCTGTTTCTGAAACAAAGAAAAGCTTATTGAACAAAGGGAAGCATCCGAAAATCAAGTCTCATGCAAATGCACTTCAAGCAAGGGGTTAGATTTCATTCTAAGCAGGCAACAGAACTTGACAAAATTGTATATATGGTTCTGACTTTAGAATCAGAAAGGATTGATGGGATAAATGGGCTGTAGAATCTTCTACTTTGGTTAAAGAAAGCTACTAAAGCTAGGCATGTGGCAGGGAACACCCCTCACAGAGGACCAGAGAGGTCATTGTATGAATCCATGAAAGTGAAGCCTGGATTGTGTTGGAGACCCCAAAATATTGCAGATACCAGAGCCATGGAATTTCTGCCAGAGAAAGCACAAGAGAGGGAAGCAGTCTGCAAGGATAAAATGGTAGAGTCATCTAAACTCTTTAACACAGGCATAGAATTACAGGATTTGGAGCTTACCCTGCTGAGCTTTGTTGTTGCTTTGTTTATATAGTATCTCTTCACTACACCCCTATCTCTCCATTTTGAAATTATGGTGTGTATATTGTATGTTGAAAGTATGTAATTTTCTTTTTGTTTTTACAAGAGGTTACAGTTAAAAAATTGCTTTGAATCTCATAGGAGACTTTAAACCTTGAATTTTTAAACTGTATTGAGACTGAAAAAAAAAAAACTATGGGGACTTTTGAAGTCAGATTAAGTAAGTACATTTGCATGTTAGGACCACAAGTCTATGGGGGCCAGGGAGTTGAATGTGTGCTTTGAATGAAAGGCTTGTATATTTGAATATTTGGTCCCTACTTGGTGGAACTGTTTGGGAAAGACTAAAGGTATGATATTGTTATAGAAGATGTGCCTCTGGGGATAGGTTTCAGGGTATCTATCTGTCTATCTATCTATCTATCTATCTATCTATCTATCTATCTATCTATGGGCAACTGCAGATCAAGATATAAGATGTCAACTACTGTTGCAATGCCAGGTATGTCTGCCTTGTCGTGTTCTCCTCCACAATACTCACAGACTCTGCCACCCTCTGAAATAGTAAGCCTCCAGTATGGCAGGTTAATGGTGAGAGCAAGCAGACAACAGGGAAAAAAGAAAACAGTGAACCATTAGGATAAAAAGTCAGAATAAACCTCAATTTGAATTTTGTCAGTCAAGTGCCATGAAGAAAGAGATGAGAAAGTATTCAAGGGAATGATTAATGTGATGGACTTTAGAACTTATTAATCTGACTAAAAGAGAATAAACGTTTTAGAGGTTCTATTTATAAACTGTTTTGGAGGGGTATGGAAGGAGGGAGGAAAGACAGGAAGTAAGGAAGGATGGGTGTACAGAGGTAGAAAGAGGGAGAGAGGTAAAGGGTAGAAAGGTAGGAGGTAGTAGCACAGAAAGACCCCTGAACTCAAGATTATAGAGAGGTTTCCAGAACTGGTGGATTCAAAGCCTAGAGCCTGGAAGTATTATGGACTAAACTATGTTCCTTCCAAATTCATGGACTAAAACTCAATCTGTACAACCTCAAACATGATTATATCAAAGAGATGATTAAGCTAAAATGAAACCAAGAGTATGTGGGCCGTACCTCATCCTCCTGACTGGTATCCTTCAAAAAAGTAAACTTGGATACATGAAGACACCACAGTCCATTTGAGGACACAATGAAATAGAAACTGTCCATACCAAAACTAGGGGCCTCAGAAGAAACACCCTAATTGTCGTCAATATCCTACTCTGGGACTTTGAGCTGCCAACACTGTGAGAAATAAAATGAGTGCACTTTAAGTCTTCAGCCTGTGGTTCTCTGTCTTATTTGGGGTTTGACTGCTGTGAACAGACACCAGGACCAAGGCAACTCTTATAAGCACAACATTTAATTGGGGCTGGCTTACAGGTTCAGAGGTTCAGTCCATTATCATCAAGAAAGGAGCATGGCCACTCATTGATAAGTGGCTATTAGCCCAAATGCTTGAATTACCCTAGATGCATAGAACACATGAAACTCAAGACGGATGATCAAAATGTGAATGCTTCACTCCTTCTTTAAAAGGGGAACAAGAATACCGTTGGCAGGGAATAGAGAGGCAAAGATTAAAACAGAGACAGAAGGAACACCCATTCAGAGCCTGCCCCTCATGTGGCCCATACATATACAGCCACCCAATTAGACAAGATGGATGAAGCAAAGAAGTGCAGGCCGACAGGAGCCGGATGTAGATCTCTCCTGAGAGACACAGCCAGAATACAGCAAATACAGAGGTGAATACCAGCAGCAAACCACTGAACTGAGAACGGGACCCCCGTTGAAGGAATCAGAGAAAGAACTGGAAGAGCTTGAAGGGGCTCAAGACCCCTTATGAACAACAATGCCAAGCAACTAGAGCTTCCAGGGACTAAGCCACTACCTAAAGACTATACATGGACTGACCCTGGACTCTGACCTCATAGGTAGCAATGAATATCCTAGTAAGATCACCAGTGTAAGAGAAAGCCCTTGGTCCTGCTAAGACTGAACCCCCAGTGAACGTGATTGTTGGGGGAGGCGGCAATGGGGGAGGGTGGGGAGGGAACACCCATAAAGAACGGGAGGAGGAGGGATTAGGGGGATGTTTGCCTGGGAAAGGAAAAAACATTCGAAATGTAAATAAGAAATACTCAAGTTAATAATAATAAAAAAAAAAAAAAAAAAAAAAAAAAAAGCACTGACCGCTCTTCTGGATGATTCAGGTTTGATTCCCAGAATTCACGTGTTGGGTCACAACTCTCTGTAACTCCAGATCCTGAGGATTTGATGCACTTTTCTGGCCTCCTTGGGCATTGTATGCAAGTGGTGCACAGACATACATGCTCACAAAACACCCATATACGTAAAATTAAACAAAGCAAAACAGAACATTGCATTCATTAGTATTGTTTCCTTGGTTGGAATAGTTCTAAATGATTTCACTTTCTGTAGTGGAGTTTCCCAGAGCAGACTGCATTGATGGGGTAGGTATTATTGACAATACCACTTTAGATCTTTAAAACAGATCATTGGGGTATGAATCGACTCATTGGTGCTTAGATCAATTCCTTTTTATATTTTGTATCAGACACAACTGTGTTGAGGTGAGTAGAATAGTTCTCAGTTCCTTCCTTTGTGCTCTATCTGGCTGGGCAGCTTTGGGGGACAGAGGGAAGGGGAGGCCCTAACTACAGGCTCTGTCTGACTTTAGCAGTAGCTTTGACAGAGTAACTGTTTCGTGTATCATTTCATCCCCATCTCCTCTTCAGGATTCATTCCCCAACTCTTGGGGCCCAGAGGTGTGTCAAGCCTTTAATCCTTCCTACCACTGAGCTTTTCTCCACCTCTTCTCTCAAACTGTTATGCAAGCGGAGAGTGTAAACCATTGATGATCCCACTGACTTTGCTGGTATTTATCTTCTAAATATAGTGGTGTTGCTGATAGAATCTAGGGCCTTGTTCATACTAGCCAAGCACACTGTGATTCAACAATATATATCTTGGAGAATTATGTGAAGGCATACAATGTATTTGGACCATGTTTAGCCCCTACTCCACTACCTAACTCTTCAGAAATCCACCCATATGTATATATAACATTGCAAGTCTGGTTGGGACTCATGTATCCCTCTTCCTTCATACTGAAATCTTGATTCTTTGACCTTATGCAACCCACCACAAATGTTCAGCTTACATTTTTATTTGAAGATGACAAAACTCATTGATGGTCTGATTGATCTTAATATTTTGGTTTCATCATCATTTTTATTATATAATGTGTGTGTGTGTATGTGTGTGTGTGTGTGTGTGTGTGTGTGTGTGTGTGTGTGTAGAACTATAGCACTGCAGCTCTCCAGTACTATCTAATTTAAACGTCCTTAGAGGGAGATGGTATTCCCAGCTCGCAGGTGACAAAGCTGAGGTACTTAAGGTGAGATGCCAAGACCACACAGTTGCTGAGTCTAGGTGGTCAAATTGGACTTAATACTAAGTCATCTTAACTTTAAAATCTGACAGACTTAATCTTTGAAAATCTCATTCACATGTGTAAATTACTGATTTAACAGGCCAGACGTTGTCGTTTGTCTATACCTTTATGCCTTTAAGAAGTGGCAGATAAAGCTGGCTCAGACCCCCCTCCTAGCCCCCCTTCGAAGTGCACTGCGATTCTTTCTGGGTGAGTAGTCATCTTCTAGAAGAGGATGTTTTCTACTCAATACACTGTAGATACAGATGTGCCCTGAGCATGCCCTGGTATCTAGTAGGGCTCTTAGTCTAAGTCACATAAACAATACCAACTTGACTAATTTATACACCCATATTCTGTGTATTAATAGATGCTTCAAGAAATTGAGACTGGTCCTAGAATAAATTAAACATTTTATCAATTAGAAATTCATGATGAGTGAGGCGAATAACTCCCAGGGGAATTCTTTAAACACAAAATGGTGGGTTTGAGAAGTTGGCTCCGCAGTTAGGAGAATTTGTTGGTCTTGCAGAAGAGTCAAGCTTGATTCCCAGCACCCACATAGTGGCTCACAACCACCCCTAGGTCCAGTTCCAGGGAATAGGGCACCTCTTCTGAGCTCTGTAGGTACTAGGCATCCATGTGCATACATACACGTATGCAAACTACGTATACACATAGATAGATAAATTATACATAGACAGACAGAGGAAAGATGATAAATGAAAAATTTTAACCAAATGGTTACCAAAAATTATTGGCGTTTTATCTGAAATATGCCAGAGGTGTTATGATCACTGCATGATTTGACTTGCTATTTAAGTTTTGGCTTCTCTCACTCTTCCACATTTCTTTTGTTTAACAAAGCTAATTAGCATACATGCAGTGACAGAAGAAATGAAGCCGAGCTTAAGCTCTTAGCATGAAGCAAAAGTCGGAGGCTCAGGCAAATATGCAAAAATCAGTATTAATTTGTTAATGAGTTTTAAAAATGCAGCCAAAGCCAGCCTATAAAGTTTCATTTGAATGACTCCAAGAAATGTGAACTGGTCCAAGAATTTCAGATACAAAATTGAAAAGCATCACTGTCTGTCATGCCTATTCACTTCCGTAACAGGAAGGGGAAGTACCTTCCTCTCCAAGCGCTCATCTCAACCTCAAGCTTGTGTCTTCAGCCTAGGGGGAAGGGACCATCACCCACTGTTGTCCTTACTCCTGTTGGCCACATGGTGTCGCTGTTGAAAGCTTCTTTAGTTTTCGAAAATGCTTTCTTCACAGGGAGCAGTCATCGGATTACTAGCCCCTTCTAGAGCTACAGGGACCCATCCTGAGAAACAGGCTTCCTTCTACAATCAGGATTCTTAATGATACCGTTTTCAATCCCTATTCTTGGGGAGATTGCCATGCTGGAATGGTCAAGAATAGTCTAGAGGCAGAAAAGGAAACTGGAAAGGAGCCAAGGGATGTGGATAATGCAGACCCCTAGGTATCAACTCTGGGTGTGTGCTTTCTAACATGGAACGCGTGGGGACCAGTGGATTTAAATGATAGTGGTCAGAGAACGCTCTACTCTTCTATATTTCTCATGTTCCTCCATCATGTATGGGGTTCTCATAAAAGCTACTAATGAATCCTTGTATCTCTTTGCCTCAATTCCCCTTTAATTTTATTTGAGGCTTATACGTTAGCATCCCACTGGATTCTGGGGGTGTGCAAATAATCGTGGCCTGTTCTTTTACCCATTAAATCGTGCTTATGCCCATGCCGGAATACTCAAAATACACTAACCTGGGAGCCATGGAGAGTTAGTCTTGTAATCTCAGTTCATTTATACAACTCTAACAAATTATCACTGTATCGTTTGTAAGTGATTATAATTTGTTTTTCTCTGTTTTTGAGCATGGGACGTCCAGGACTAAGGTACTGACATTTGGTGTCTCAGGACTTGTGTCAGATTCATGAAGAGACAGAGATGCTGCTTCCCGGCTAGCCTGGCCCTAGAGGGTCAGTGTGCAGGGGAGGACCTGGGACAGACTCAGCAGAGCTGAACCTGGACGTGGAGGGGTGGTGGGGAAGGAAATAGAAAGGTAAAAAGAAAGCATGTGGGTGAGGTCTCTGGCTGGACTTCAGCCAAGAGAACATGAAGATGCAGATCCCAGTGAGGTCTGGTCAGTAGAGTATGAGGTTCCTGGCTCAAACAAGCTTTTTAAAATAAGGTAAATACTCCTCCCCTCCCCCTCCTACTCCATTTTCAGTGTAAACATGCACATACAGGGTTTTGAAATCAGCCAGAGGCACCTCTCAGTTCCTTAACATAACATTGTATGCTTTTGACCAGATTCTCACATACATTATGTCAGCCAGACATTACCATTCCCGTGGACAAACAAAGAAAGAGAAACCAGGGGACACAGGGGACTTGCTTAAGGTAACAAAACTAGGCAGGAACAAAGGCTGAGTTCCCTGTGCATCACCTCCTCACTGCCTGTCCCACTCCTTGCTCCCTTTCTAAAGCTCAGTAGACTAGCTGGGCCTGGCCCGAGGCCTTATTGGAAAGTCATAGCAAAGCATTTTTTAAAATGCAGCCAACAACTCCAAGTTCTCAGAGGCCCCGAAATGCACCATGCATGAATGACGTGATGTGTTCATCTTGGTTGTGAAAGCACTGGCTCATTAGTCTCCATAAGACCGGACATTTCCAAATAAATGAGTTCATGTTTGAAAGTTCTTGAGATCTGAAGACTGTAAGTGGAATATGAAAGAACTCACAGCAGCACCGGAAGCTTCCACAGCTGTCCCAAAGTAGACGGCTTGACAGGCTGTCCTACAAAAAAGTCAGGTCATGGTGTTGGTGGCAGAAATGAAGTGTGCAGGGAGTCAGAGTCAGATCTAACAAGACTGACTGATTTGGAGACAGAATGATACCAAATGATACCAAAGTAGACTCCATGGTGACTCTGGTCTATTATCAGTGCCCGACAAGCAAGATGACTAGGAAAGGTTGGAAGAACGTCCTGACACATTGGAGGAGAATAATGGGAAAGACTCATGGTGTTTGCCATGTGTGCAAGACTGGAGAATTTGACCTTCATGTTTCAAGAACTCATCCTTTTTTATGGCCATTATTCTGTTTACTAGAATCATCCAAAGAGCTTTCCAATCTCCTGACAGAATGGGGAGGGACGAAACCACTGGATCACAGTTTTAAAGAGCTGGTTGGGTCAACCCAAGTACCTTTTAAAGTGCCTTGGCGGCTTTTATTGATGACTATGATCTGACATTCATTGAGGGTTAATTGGTGATGTCATCTGAGTCCAAGAATCGCTGTTGTAAGAGTGACACTCTGTACAGAAGTAATAATTCTCAGCCTTGGCAATTGCTTGGACAAAGTAGAAACTTGTTTTTTTAACTACTTCAAGTTCACAGCAAAACTGAGCAGCTCAGTCTGCATGTACCTCCTGCCTCTGTGTACACAACTGCTTCTACCCACATGTTGCCCCTGCTAACAGCTGGAAATTCTGAAATGAGGCAGGTAATGACCCATTCCCAAATAACCAATGGGCCTAATAATAAAGCAAGATAGAAAGCTTGAGACAAAAATTAAAACACATTGGGATTCAGCAAAAGTAAGTCTAAAACGGAACTTTCTATCATACACATGTTTGTTTTTCTCAACTGCATACTACATAGTCAAAACCAAAATAACAAGTAGACTGGTAAAATCAACATGTACATTTTAAAAGAAAACATACTCAAATATCCAAGAACTATTTTTTCAAATGTTCATACAATAATTTGCACCAGGGGATTTTTGCAATAATTTGCAAATTAAATTGGTTACTTACAAACAGTATTTACATTTATGCTCATGGTGATGTAAAAGATTCCAGAACATACTGTTACCTTAAAAGCCACATTTTCTCAGGTTCTGTCAGTGCCTACGATCCTTCACCATTGAACTAAGGCCAAACAGTAATTTAAATGTCCTTTGTCAGCCAGATTTTATATTTTACAACAAGAGTTACATCCGCAAACATACTGAGTTTTAAAATGATATGTATTAATTAATGTGGAAATTAATATGGTGGCAGTTACTCCTTAACCAGCAAGTTCCCCCAAACAACCACACAGAAACCTTTTAATATTTCAAAGCTTAGGCCTTAACTGGGCAGACTCTCAACTCATCTAAGCTCATCTAAGTTAGCTGGACCACCTCGCCCCATCCCATGGCTAGCTATGTTTTTCAAGCTCCTCTCATCTCTCCTGACAAAAGGTCATCCTCTTTCTTCTTCCCAGAGTTCCTTTCTTTTCTCCCAGGAAGTCCTGCCTTTCATTTCCTGCCCAGATAACTGACCATCAGATTTTTATTAAAGCCAATCAGAAAATGCACTAGGTAGTTGAGGAAGGACAGAGACATAACTTCACACAGTTTACCCCAACTCTAAGTGTTATTATATGAAACAATTGAATGACTTGTTTTAAAAAAAAGTAAGTTCAAAAGCCAGCTGAGGGGTTGGGGATTTAGCTCAGTGGTAGAGCGCTTGCCTAGGAAGCGCAAGGCCCTGGGTTCGGTCCCCAGCTCCGAAAGAAAAAAAAAAGCCAGCTGAACTGGGTCCTTCTCCACCATGGTAATAACTTCTACCTCTTTATCAATATTTCTTATTTGTGAAAACATAATGTGTTTAGTTGCAAATAACTTCACTCCATCTTTTGCATAGAATATTGTATCAGCATCTCCAGGGTGACCAAGGCCTCAGCACATATGTGTATATCATCCTACATCTTTACTACATAGCTATACTCCTGTATCCCAAATTGTTCAACATCTAAGTCCATTAACTTCATTTCTGCCTGAAACTTTTCTTGATTTGTTGTTTCAAATATTAGCATCAAGTTACCTTGATATTCAGCCTTTAGTCTAATGAGATCTTAGTGCCAGCACATTTTAATATTTTGGACTTAGTGGTGAAATTCCCCCTATAGCCTGGTTGCATTTGTAGCAGTATATGTCAAGGCATTTAGAGCGCAGTGTGAGCTACAACAAGGAGACTTGAGATGAGTCTGCGCTCTGCAGGTTCACAATAACCAAAGCTAGTCTTGTTAAGTCCTTGAGTGCCTCCATCATTTTACTCAGGATAGAGCCTTGGACCAGACATACTTGAACATGATGGCAGTGTTACATTGATGGAGTAGAAACCAAACTAAGGAATGACTATATTTAATTATGTGCCTGTATCTCTGATCTCTCTAATGCTTTTAACATGAAGGGATGTTGGATTTTGTCAAAGGCTTTTTCAGCATCTAATGAGATGATCATGTGACTTTTTTCTTTCAGTGTATTTATAAGATAGATTACATTGATGGATTTTCACATGTTGAATCATCCCTGCATCCCTGGGAGGAAGCCTATTTGATCACAATGGATGGTGTTTTGATGCCAAAATTTATCCCATCTACAAGAAATGCAGGGACAAGGGGATGGATCAGAGACTGAGGGAATGGCCAACCAATACTCAGCCCAACTTGAGACCCATCCCATGGGTAATCACCAATCCCTGACACTATTAATGATACTCTGTTATGCATCCAGACAGGAGTGTAGCATAGCTGTTCTCTAAGAGGCTCCACCCAGCAGCTGACTAAGACAGATGCAGACACCCACAGCCAAACAGTGAGCTGTTACGGAAGAATAGGTGGAAGGATTGTGGACCCTGGAGGGGATAGGAACTCCACAGAAAGACCATCAGAATCAACTAACCTGGACCCTTGGGGATCTCTGAGACTAAACCACCAACCAAAAATGTACACAGTCTGGATCTTGGCCTCCACACACATAGATAGCAGATATGCAGCTTGGTCTTCATGTGGGTCCCAAGCAACTAGAGTGGGGGCTATCCCAAAGGCTGTTGTCTGTACTCAGAATACTTTCTACTAGCTGGGTTGCCTTGTCTGGCCTCAGTGGGAGACCAAAGCATATTATAGATGTGTACATGGAAATGTTTGAAAATAGTTTTACATAGATAGATAGATAGATAGATAGATAGATAGATAGATAGATAGATAGATAGATAGATTCCCAAAGAAAAACTCTGAATATACTGACTTCTTAGATGAATTTTATTAAATGTTTAAAGAATTGGTGCTGATACTGCTCACTCTTCACAAATTGGAAGAGGAGAAACTGCAGCAAATGCATGTTATTAGGTTAGCATTACACCCATGCCAAAGCAAGATGAGCCAATTAAACCAATATCTCCTAGGAACATAAATGCAAGTGTCCTTAAGCTATTCCTAGCAAGGCAGACTCCTGATGAAGTGGGATCTTTACCTGGAACACAAAAATAATTCAAATTACGCAAATTAATAGAGGAAGTAGACCACACAAACAAATGAAGGATGAAATCACACTATTTTCCCAAGAGACCCAACAAAGACATTGACAACATTCTGTGACTTTTCGTGATTAAATACTTCCAAAAGACTAGGCAATCCCAATGATAAAAAAAGTTGAGAACTTTCTCTGTAAGACCACAGACAAGACTAGGAGCTCACTTGAGTCACTCCTATTCAACACGAGTTCATAGTCAGTGTAGTAGGATAAATGAAGAGACTTTATTAAAATTCCAAATTAGTGCTGAAAAGAGAGCTCAGCAGTTAACGGCACTTGTTGATCTTGATTTTGTAGAGGATCTGAGTTGAGTTCACATCACCGACATACTGTCTCACAGGCATCTATAACTGAGTTTCAGGTTACTCAATACAATCTTTTAGCCACTGCTGGTACCAGCAAGCATGTGCTGCACATACATGCAAGCAAGACACTCCGACACATAGAATAAAATAAATAAATCTTAAAAATCAGTTAAACTAAAATTTAAATGCAGATTAAAGAGAAAGTTTAATTACTTTTATTTAATTACTTTTATTTATAAAACTCCAGACTCCACCCTAAAACATACACTCTTATTCTTAAAGGAGAAAAAGAAACAATTTTTCAGTGCATAGAGTCCATGAGTCAACTTTTCTTTTTGTTAAGGCACACTGAATCATTTCCACAGACGAGCTTGGACCAACTTCTACAAATATTAATCATGCTCTGACTTCAGACAATAGAAACAAGGAAAATGAGGCAGTGTTGCAAAATGTTCTGATTTAAAAAAAAACAATGCTTAAAATAAGGGTGTGTCATCAATTTCATTTTTAAAATAAGACACATAAGTACCTTAAAAAAGAAAGAAAGTGTACTAGGCGAAGCAGAAATTATATGCCTGTGTTTTCCAAACACTGTGTAGGAATTAGGGCTTCCCTGATATATTTAGGCTAGCCACCCAGCCAGCCTTGCCAGGACAAACCCCTACCTATTTGCAGGTATAATTATCTCCCAGAATCTCCTTTGGCATCACTCCTCTGTCTGAGTTTAAGAACAATGGCTTTCTCGTGTACTTAAAGAGTTTGCTTTAAGGACTGTAGATAGGTTCCTGAAGGATTTTAATATACATCTTCCTATTCTTGTTTTTTATTTCTTCCTAAAAGCAGTGTGTGTTTCTTGTAGAACTTCAGAAAGAGTGGGTAACTCAAATAAATCAAGACAAAACAAACAAACAAAAAAACACCTAAAAGTTGATTTAAATAATTTAACATATTCAATATCTATGCACATAGAGTTATAAATACAGAATCAATTTTGTTCTGTTCTGAAACTTAATAAATGATTTACTTTTGTTTTATGTGCATTTATTTTTGTTTCAGTGTCTTTGCCTATGTATGTCTATGTGAAGATGTCAGATCCCTTGTAACTGGAGTTACAGACAGAGTGAGCTGCCATGTGGGTGCTAGGAATTGAACTTGGTTCCTCTAGGAAGAATAGCTACTGCTTTTAACCAGAGTAATCTCTACAACTCCTATTTTGAAACATTTTAATGGCTATGTGGTCTATATTATTTATTCTACTTTAGTAGGTCCTCTTGATCACACTGTTCTGGTTCCATTTAGTCAAAACAATTCTTTGCTATCAGACAGCTCAGTTTTGTCTTGGCGATAAAACATACCTATAGGAAGAGCTTGAGGGAGAAAGGACACAGCCTTGCTCAAGGCTGCAGGGTGTTCAGTTCATTTCGGCCAGGAAGGCATGCCAGTGAAGTGGTGGGAACATGGGGCAGAGAATATTTAATCACACTGGGGCCAGAAGCAGAGAAAGAGGCTTGGACCAGGGCCTTGGCTAAAACCTTCAAACACTCAAGCCCCCAGAAACCCGCTGTTATTAGCCAGATCTCAGTTCTTAAAGGATCTATAACATCCCCCAAGTAATCCCACCAGCTGGGAACACTAAAACACAAGCCTGAGGGCTTATGACAATCTCTGGAAACTGAACTAGCATAAGCATTCCTGATGATATTCCAAAATTAAATTTCTCAAAGTAAAGATACCAAATGAGTGTAGATGTACACATTGTAGACTGTTGGTGACTGTCACCAAGCTGCTGTTCTGAGATGCGCTAAGCCTCATAGTTCTCTGCATGGAAAGAGCTAG
Source organism: Rattus rattus (assembly GCF_011064425.1). Classification (NCBI taxonomy): domain Eukaryota; kingdom Metazoa; phylum Chordata; class Mammalia; order Rodentia; family Muridae; genus Rattus; species Rattus rattus. The sequence goes on along the minus strand of NC_046160.1, from coordinate 78,108,488 downwards.
TGGACATGTTATCAGACACCTCACCTACAGGAAGAAATGATGAGGGTGACATGTCATGATCTGCTTAGATTTTATTTCAGGAAATGTTTTTCATGTAGACTGGTATCTGTGATGTGGTGTAAAAAACAAAACAAAAAGCAAAAATAAACGAGGAAACCCTGGCACTTGGTAGCCATACCCATTCTTCAAGCAATCCGAATCTACAATAGTTTTTATAATCTTTGTGTTGCCAGATAATAAACTATTTTGACACAATCTCCCAAAGGGATTTCTAAACAAATATAGATGGCTCGACGATTTCAGACCCAGAGTACTGGCTATAAACAGAACTTAATAAGGCTGTAGGGTGACTTGTCAGAGTTTCCTCTGAACAATAACGATGTTTATCATTAAAGAATTTAAAAGTGAAGGGAAACTTTGAATCACTTAAATATGGGCAACGAAGATAAGGATGACGGAGAGGCGGAAGCACGGGAATGGAAGGCGTGGCTTTCAGAGTGGGAGTGACTGAGTTCCGGTGTGGTGTGGTGAGAATATGCTCTGAGCAGGGGACATACAAATATAGGAGGCTGCAGGACTATGGGAATGGCCTGGGAAGGGAGGAGCATGGGACGGGCAGGAGTAAAATTTCAGCAACACACCTAACTTTGTGGCGGAATCTAACAGAAAAGACGGAAGCCAGGACATTTCTTTCTGTGACACTCTTAACTTCTAAGTCTTCCACATAACTAAGTCCGAAGTCTCCCTGGTACCCACCATCATCCCTCGACCTCGTGTTCTGTCATCTGTTCTATCTGCCACTTAACGTTAAGAACGCTAATTTTCTGACTCATGTGGCATTGAGTAAATAGATGTTTATTAAAACATGGTTCTGTTACATGCCACATACATTGTCTTTTTAAACAGAAAATTGAGAGAACGCTCCCATGACAAATCCATTAAATTTTTGCCTTAACTCCTGAAGGGGGAAAATGTATCATTGTTTTTTGTTTTGTTTTGTTTTGTGTTTTTTGTCGTTGTTGTTAAATTTTAAGTCTTTGCAATTTTCAATGGTTTTAAGCTATGCCTGCATTCTTATGTTCTTACATTACAAGGTGTTCTTATACGATAAAAAGTAATTTTTATCACTTAGTTTTAAAGCTATTAATGTATTTTGCCCAGAACAGCATACTATATTTCTTATATACTATTAAATTGAATTTAATAGAAAGGCAGAAAACCACAGAACTGAGAATGGGACCCCCCGTTGAAGGATTCAGAGAAAGGACTGAACAAGCTTGAAGGGGCTTGAGACCCCATATGAACAACAATGCCAACCAACCAGAGCTTCCAGGGACTAAGCCACTACCCAAAGACTATACATGGACTGACCCTGGGCTCCAACTGCATAGGTAGCAATGAATAGCCCAGTAAGGGCCCAGTGGAAGGGGAAGCCCTTAGTCTTGCAAAGACTGAATCCCCAGTGAATGGGATTAATGGGGGGAGGATGGGGAGGGGAACTCCCATGTAGAAGGGGAGGGGGAGGGATTAGGGGGATGTTGACCTGGAAACCGGGAAAGGGAATAACAATTGAAATGTAAATAAGAAATACCCAATTTTATAAAGATGGAGAAAAAAAGATATGAGACAGTTGACACTGAAAATTAAAATAAAAAAATGTAAAATGCTTTAAAAAAAAATAGAAAGGCAGAGCTTTTGAAACCACACCTTCCATTAGTGCTTATCAAATTGTACACATTCTGTCCTACTCAGAGTGAGCTTACTCTGATTTTGAATTGCTTTCTCAGGTTTTGAATGTCTAAATATAGCCTTTTCCATTGTGCAGAACAATCCCAAGCTGCATACATACGACTAGAATGTACTGGAACTGAACCATTGTGGATTGTTGTCTCCATGCTCAATCACTTTTGAATCACTGGAACTCCTTTTACAGGGATTGGACTGTATTTTTTTTACATGCTTATATTTTTATAATTCGAAAAGTAAAATAAAGTTTACATTTTTAAAGTTTTCTAGAAGGGACTAGGGTGGGGAGGATCTTGAGATCTATGGCCCAGTGTTTTGAGGCCCATACCTTTTCCTTGGTCACTAGTCATAACTATTCTTAATACAGCATATAAGTCCATGCTATCTTACAACTTTGGACAGTTTTCTTGTCGTGGGAAACAAGAAACTAGAAACTTCAGTTTTGACTTCCAGCCTTGCTCAGATACACAGCCATTGTAACCATGTTCCTTCTGGTCTCTCATACCCTCCTTTTCCAAATGGCCCTAGATTTCCTGTGATTCTCTGAAGCTTATCTGTTCTCTCTCTCTTGGGAATGAAGTAAAATGGAAAATTACGGTGTTGTGAGAAAGAAAAGGATCTCCTCATAGATAGTAGCACTATTAGAAGTATGTTCTTCTTGGAGTAAGTGTGGCCTTGTTGGAAGAAGTGTGCCACTGGAGGTGGGCTTAGAGTTTTCAAGTGACAAAGCCAGGCCCAGTGTCACTTTCCCTTCCTGCTGCCTGCCAATCTCCAGCACTATGTCTGCTGGTGTGCTGTCATAGGAACCGTGACAATGGACTAAACTTCTGAACCTGTAATCAGTCGCCAAGTAAATGCCTTCCTTTAGAAAAGTTGCTGTGACCATGATGTATCTTCACAGCAATAAAATCTTAACTAAGAAAGAAGCTGATACCAGGGACTAGGGTATTACTGTGACTGACCATGTTCTTGTTTAGAAGGATGTGGACTTTGGAGTGTTGGATTAGAAGAGCAATTTAACAATTTAAGTGGGGATTAATGGGCCATCCTAGTAGGAGCATGGAAGACAGAGGGGCTGAGGGTAATTTGAATACATGGCTGTTTTCTGTCCTTGTCCCCCCCCCAAAAAAAAAATCCACCTGAGGCTAAATTAAACAGTTTTTGATTAATTGCATTTGCAGAGATTTTAAAACAGCCTAGTGGTGACTTTGTCGTCTGGTTATTAGTGGTCAGACTTATGTAAATCTATAATGAAAAGGAGCAAGCTAAGTAAGGAAAATACAAAGTGTACATACAAAGGAGCAAAGGGGCCCCTTGGAGTACAAAGGAGATAAATCCTGTATTTAAAGACATAAACAGATTAAAGGAAAGCCTGATGCTAAGTGGAATAAAGGGAGTGGTGACCTCAGGGCAAGACCTCACCCAGACAAGCTTCCAGTTAGTGAAAAGGAATTGAAGAAAAGGTTAGGGATATGGTGGTGCATGCCTTTAATCCCAACACTCTGGAAGCAGAATCATTAGGATTTCAGAGTTCAAGGCCAGGCTGGTCTACAGAGGGCCAAGTTTAGGCAGTGAAGAAACCATCTAAAAGAGAAAGCTGGTGAAAATATATTTGACTGAGGGGGCCATGTTCCAGCCCCAGCAAGCAGGAGAACTTGGGAGTTTCAGCCATGTAGGTCTCGATTTAAAATCAAGGATGGAAGAAAGGGGTTATAAAATCTCCCTTTGAGACTAGGGAAAGACACCAAGGTCAGCGGTGTATCATATGGTCCCTGCATGGATGCCCAGAGAGTCCATTGTATAAGTCTGGATTAGCTTAGAGACCACAAGATATTGGAAATGCCAGAGTCATGGGATAACTACCAAGGAGAGTTGCTAAGAGACAATGAAACCAGCCCCCAGCCTAAGAAAAATGTGTGTAGCAGTCAACAAAGCTGAAATGAGTTGGAGATCTGAAAAGTATTTTGACATTAGACATGGAGTTGCAGAGCTTGGAGTTTGCCCGGCTGGTTTTTAGTTTTGCTTTAGTCCAGTATTTCCTTACTATGCTCCTCTGTGCCATTGTATGGAAGCTAATGACCTGTGCTTTTATTTTGATTTTTTTAAAGGATTGCACTGGAGAGACTGCCACAAAACTTTGAACTTGGACTTGGAACAGGGTTGAGACTGTTATAGACTATAAGAACTTTTGAAGTTGGACCGAATGCACTTCTGCTTTGTGATACAGCGACATACCTATGGGGCCAAGGGGTTGAATGTGGTAGTTTGAATGAAAATGCTCCCTATAGGGAGTTCATTGTAAGGAGATACGATCTTATTGGAGTAAATGTCATTTTGTTAGAGAAAGTGTATCTCAGGGAGTAGAATGGGCTTTGAGGTTTCCAGTGCAGAAGCCAAGCCTGGTGCCATTTGTCTCTTCCTGCTTCTTGTGAATCCAGATGTAGAACTCTCAGCTACCTTACCGTCACCATGTCTGCCAGTGTGTAGGATGCTTCCTGCCATGGTGACAACAGACCAAACCTCTGAACCCGTTAGCAAGTTCCAATTAAACACCTTCATCTCTAAGAGTTGCAGAGGTCATGTTGTCTCTTCACAGCAGTGGAAATGCCAACTAAGACAGCTTTAGGCTTTTTTCCCTTTCCATATTTAAACCTGCAGGTTCCTAGGAATCTCATCAGAAACCAATCTTCAGAGAAAGGAAATGCGCTAAACCCTCCTTGCAGCTCTAAGAGCTCCTGGTTTTAATAATGTTAGATTTCAATTCCATCACAGGCATTTCTGGATACAATTTATAATTCTCTTATAAAAAGAGTAAAAATACAACTCTGGTTATTATTATCATTATATTATTGTTGTTGTTGTTGTTGTTGTTGTTGTTGTTGTTGTTATTAATTCACTTTACATCTTGCTCACTGCCTCCCTCCCGCAATCTTTCCCTTCATCTCTTCTCCCCTTCTCCTCTGAGCTGGTCAAGGACCCCTTGAGTATTCCCCCTACACATCAAGTCCTTACTTGACGAGGTGCATTCTTTCCCACTGAGGCCAGAGAAGGCAGCCTGGCTGAAAGGACATATCCCATAAACAGGCCCCAGCTTTTGGAATATCCCCCACTCCAGTTGTTCAGGACTCACATGAAGACCCAGCTGCATATCTGCTACATATGTGTGGGGAGGCCTGGGTCCAACCTGTATATGTTCTTTGGTTGGTGGTTCAGTCTTTGAGAGCACCAAGGGTCCAGGTTAGTTGATTCTGTTGGTCTTCCTGTGGACTTCCTATCCCACTAGTGGCTTCAATCCTTCCTCCTGTTCTTCCATAAGAGTCCCCAAGCTCCATTCACTGTTTGGCTGTGTGTATCTGTTTCTGTCTGAATCAGCTGCTAGGTAGATCCTCTCAGTGCACAGCCATGCTAGACTGCTGTCTGCAAGCGTAACAGACATTAATAGAGTCAGGGATTGATGTTTGCCCATGGGATGGGCCTCAAGTTGGGTCAGTTATTGGTTGGCCATTCCCTCAGTCTCTGCTCCCTCCCCCATGCCCGCATTTCTGGTAGACAGGATGAATTTGGGGTTGAAAGTTTTGTGGGTTGGTTGGTGTCCCTTCTGTTCCATAGGGGTTCCTGTCTGGATACAGGAGGTGGCCTCTTCAGGTTCCATATCACTAAGGACACCTCCCTCATTGATTCTTGGCACCTCCTTTATCCCAAGTCTTTTTCTCATCCTGGAGATGCCTCCCTACCTTCCCACCACCCATTAGTTGCAGATTTCCATTCATTTTCATGGCCATCTGACCATGTTTCCTATTCCTCCCCACACCTGATGCTGAACGCCTCTCCCAGTACCCTCCCAGAACCCTCCTATCCAGTCCCCTACCTCCATCTACCTTTTATGACTAATTTATTCCCTCCTCTAAGTGAGATTCAAACATCTTTGCTTGGGTTTCATTTTTGTTTAGTTTCTTTGGGTCTGTGAAGTGCAGCATGGGAGTCCTGTATTTTATGGTTAATGTTTACTTATAAGTGAGTATACTGGGTTACTTCACTCAGGATGATATTCTCAAGATTCATCCATTTGTCTGCAAAATCCATGATGTCCTGGTTTTTAATGGCTGAATTGTGTAGATGTACCACATTTTCTTGTGTAGATGTACCACAATTCCATTGTGTAGATGTACCACATTTTCTTTATCCATGCTCCAGTTAAGGGTCATCTGGCTATTACAAATAAAGTTGCCATGAACACAGTTGAGCTAGTATCTTTGTGGGATGGGGAAACATCTTTTGGGTATATGCCCAGGAGTGGTACATCGGGGACCTGAGGTAGAACTATGTTTAGTTGTCTGAGAAACTGTCAAATCAATTCCCAAAATGATTGTACAAGTTTACACTCCCACCAACAATGGAGGAGTGTTCCCCTTGATCCACATCCTTGCCAGCATATGCTATCATTTGAACAGAACTTTTTTTTTAAATTAAGTTGTTTATTTCCTTTAACATCTTGATCACAGCTTCCCCTCCCTCCTCTCCTCCTAGTCCTTCACTCTCAACTCCCCTCCCCCTGTCTACTCTACTTCCCCTTCTCCCCAAAAAAGAGGAGTCTTCCTATGGATAGCAATCAGCCTTGGTATAACAATGCACAACAAAACTAGGTGGTTAGACAGGAAGCCTAGTTAGGGGATAGTTATCCAAAGGCAGGCAATGTAGTCAGAGATAACTGCTGCTTCTGCTTTAGGAATGCCACATGAAGACCCAACTGCACAACTATACAGAGGGCCTAGGCCTGTCTGGTTAACAGTTCAGTCTATATGAGTCCTCATGGGCCCACATTAGTTGATTCTGTAGGTTTTCTTGACCACTCTGGCTCCTTCAATCCTTCCTCCCACTCTTCCGTAGGATTCCCCAAGCTTCACTTAATGTTTCGCTGTGGGTCACTGCAACAGTTTCCTCAGTTTCTGGGTGAAGCCTCCCTGATGACAGTTATGCTAGGCTCCTGTCTGCAAGGATAACAGAATATCGTTATTAGTGTCACAGAGGGCTCCCTCTGGTGGCATGGGTTTCAAACTGGGCCTGTCATTGGCTGGCCCTTTCCTCAAATTCTGCTCCATCTTTCCCTCTGCATAACTTGTAGGCAGGACAAAGTATAGTCTAAGGTTTTGTGGCTGGGTTGGTGTCCTAATCCCTCCATTGGAAGTCTTGACTGGTTACAGGAGATGGCCAATTCAGTCTCCATATCCCTCATTACTAGGAGTCTTATCTAGGGTCACCCTCATAGATTTCTGGGAGTTTCTATAATCATAGGTTTAAGAACTAGTTTCTTAGCAAGCTTTTAAGATGCAATTGGAAGGCCACTGACATAATATGTATAACTAACCTTGACAATTAGTTCCTATGCTCCCTCGGGAAATCCATTCCAACTCTTGAGATTGTCTTACCATTTGACACTCTCTTGAGAACCCACAGTGACACTTGGACATGCTTTTTCTTTCAAAGTGGTTCTTTTTCCTAACCCTCAGAGTTAAAGCTTATATTACAATTTCTCTAATAAGGTCACTAGTTCTTCTTTATGCTGGCTAATCCTGAAATTCTTTTTTGCACTAAAGCCACCAAACCCAATGTAGCTTGCATTTAAGTCCATAAAAGATTAGGGAAACTCTTCAGTTTGCTTCTGTACACTCACTCCTGATAGAAATAAAGTCTATTTTTTTGTTACCTAGACTCTTTTTCTTCATTAGGTTACACACAGACCTCTTCTAATCCTTACCTTTTAAGAGTTTTTTTGAATTTTGTATTGCAGAGATTTTTAACCCAGTGCCATAGAGTTACCAATAGGCTCAAGGGTAGATATTTGGGGAACGGGACTACATTTCAGTGGAAAATCAATGGTAGCATTACTCTGTACCAACCTTTCACCAAAATGCTAACTGCATTTCCTTTCATTGTGACTACATGCAATAAACAAAAGAAGTATTGAAACTAATGTCACATTTTTGTGTAGAGTATTTGTGTATGTTTTCGTATCACATTGATTTGCTCTTGGTACCTCAAAAATCTCAGTTTAACTGGCATCCTGTTTCAAAAGTACAGTAAAGTGCTTTACTCACGAGGCCGTAGCTAGAACACATGGACAATTGTCTGCTTGTCTTCCGATGTGAAGCAACAAAGTAGACTATCAAAACAACTACTATATAATTTTGACTTACGTTTTTTATTTTATTTATGTGGGTGAGTGTTTTATCTGCATGTATGTCTGTGGACCACATGTAGGCAATGCCTGTGGAGCTCAAAGAGGGCATTGGATCCACCGACACTGGAGTTACAGATGATTGTGAGCTGCAGAGAGCAATCAGTGCTCTTAACCATTAACTATCTCTCTAGCCCCACTTCTAATTTCTTTGATAAAATACTATAATGTATTGATTTATTTCTTATGTCTATAAATTTTATTTTATGTGCTCATAGGTATTATTAGAAAAAGTCTCCAGGTTTCACTTGATTGCCAGAGGGATCATAGCACAAAGATGGAGCACAAACTTTGAATCAGGCACGACAGTAGGTACCTTGCCCAAAGGAAGAGTACACTTGTCTAATAGCAAGCAAAACTCTCTATTTACTCTCTTGCCTGTTACTCAGGACAATGAACAACCAAAGTCAAGCCTTCTATATAAATCTTATTGTTATTATCTGAAAGCATTTATTTAACAGTTGGTCCTTGAATGGTTTTAGAAGATAGTAGAAACTTTAGAAGTGAGACCTAATAGAAAGAAGTAGGTTGTTGGAGGACATGCATCTGGTTCGCAGTCCCTTGCTTTACCTGCTTCTTATATACCATGAGGTGTTCTAGGTCCTCCTCTACATGCTCCTATCCCCCATGATGTTCTGCTTTACCACAGGTCTATGATCAGTGCAACCTGTGATCCCAGGCTAAAAGCTCTGAAACCGTGAGCAAATACATAGTTCTATTCCTTTCTAAGTAACTCTGCCAAGCAGTGGGTTAAGGGATCCTTTTACATTAAAAAAATAAATAACAAGTTATAATTTGTGCACTAAGAGAGGAAAACATGGTACCTTACCCAGGACTTTGATTACTGGAGCACCCAGCAGAAAGAAAGATATCTAACTGATTTGATAGCCTCCACGGATACAATAGCCATGTTTATCTGTTGATAGAAAAGGCAGAAGAGGGGATAAGGCAGGGAAAGCAGGAAAGAGAACCCAGAGGAAAGCAAGCCCTTGGCATAGATGCCGCCCAACCTGTAGACCACAGACAGGGAGGGAAAAACAGAAGCTGTGGACAATGCCATTGACTTGTCCTACTGGGTGTATTCACTGTGTGTAACCTTTCAAGTCAAATTCTATTAAGTTAGAAACCAGATCTCCAGACCCAAAAGTCTGTACTCTGAAAACATCTTTTGTCATCCAGAAAAGGTAATAGATCTTCCTAAACGTTAGGAAGAAGTCCTCTCTACGTGACTGTGATAAATTGCCTAACGAGAGAGGGTGTCACTTCAGACATAAAACTAAAACCACAGCTGAATGGTGATGAATCCTTAACTTTATGCTCAACAAGCAAGTCTGGGAAGCATTCCCTTGTGAGCTTCTTGACCCTGCTTTACCTCTCCCATTTTCCCACCATGACGATCAACCACTTTTTTCCATTTCTCATTTCCCTTCTTGTCTAACTATCCTGACCTTCTTCTTTAAAGAAACAGCCTTTGTCTTTGAAGGGCAAAAAGCTTTCTACATGCTAGAAAGCTTCAGCATCTAGTAGTGTTCACGATCACTGCCAGCTTTACATAGTTTCTCTGCCATACTCGTGTTAGCGCTTTCTCGATAAGATTTCTTAATCAGGCAAGTGCTTTTCTCTCACTTTGGGTCTCTTAGAGACGTGTTCACATACAAAAGGGTAACAGCGTATAAACAGTAAAATATATCCTTTTTTATCCTTCTTGATCTTTAAAAGGAAGCCAGAGGTTTTTTTATTAAAAAAAAAAACAAATGCACATATGCACAATAGTTAGATATGATTTTTTTATCTCAAACATTGAAGAGTTTATCTCAGCTATGCTGAGAACAGTCATTAAGTCTGTAAAATCCCTTCTGAGAGAGTGCAGCTTGCTGTCACATTCTTCAAACCAAAGTTTGTTTTATGAATGTAAACACTGACATCATGCCATGATGTCAGCACATTTCCTTATGAAAGCAGAAAGGGTGGGATACCACACAATGGTGCAAAGTCTCACAACACAGGTAAAATATACAAATTACAGTGAAATACAGGAAGCATGCCAATCTGTCTTCTGTTCTTTTTTAGCAGTTATATTGCTGTAAAGAAAAGAAAATTTACATTAGCTTATTACCAGTGTCAACACACAATGTACAGTCATATTCGAAGCAAACATAACATAGAATGATTTTTTTTTTTTAATCAAAACTAGGCCAGCTACACCATGAGGGACCAGACAAGACTCACAAAATGTTTTCTAAGCAAACCAGACCCACTTATTTCCCCAGGAAAATTTAGAGAAAGTGTTCATGGAAACTTCAGTAGACTGACACAGAATTGGCTTGTAGTGTGTTTGTGTTGGGTCTCTACTCTGGGGATAATTTAAAATAATGCTGTGGGAATTTCCCACTGGTATGGGGTTACTGTAGTTAACTTTTCAAATCAAATGCTACCAAGTTAGGAGTCAGCTCTGCTGTGCTAAATCCCCTGTCCTGTGAGAGCACCTTTGTCTTGCAAACAAAGGTAATAGATCTTTCTAAACGTTAAGAAGAGGACCTTTCTACAGTGACTCTGATGACAGCCCACATGCTTGCCTCCAACTCAGGAAGTTATCTCTCCTCACAAAACACAGAACCAATTTTGTCCACCGACTTCTTATGTCTGTGCCCCAAATGCATCAGCACCAAACCAAGTCGGGCAGCAGCTGAGTTTATTCTCTGCTTTGTGTGAGTTTCAAGGGAAAGCATAAGCTTGTATTTAGGAATCAACTTCAAAGGTCTTATTCTGTTCTCCTTCCTCTCAATTGCCTTAAAAAAACAAGGACAAACTAAAGTTTTCCCACTAGGCTCTTTGCCTGGAAATTTGGCAGGATCCCAAAGAAATTTTTAATCTTGTGGCTTTGCCTGATAGGTAAAGCTAGAAATAAATTCTAACTTCCTCTCAAAATGAATAGAAATTTCCCACATATTTATAGCAAAGGGTTTCCCAGCAGCACTGACTTTTGGTTTCTATTAGGTTTTATTTAGTTTTTGATTTTTAGATTTTTTTTTCTGATACCGGGGTTGTTTTGCCCTATTTTCAAGGAAAGTCAAAAGATATTGAATTAGGCAATAAATTGAATGAAATGGAAAATATGAGTGAAATAAGTTTGTTTACGTCATCTTGTTTTTTAAAGAATAAGACATAAAACAGCAACTTCCCAAAATAGGCCCGATTTCACCTTCCCATCTGTTCAATAATATGTGATTTTAAGGGAGACATAGAAAAAATAATTTCAATAAAAAAGAAAAAATAACTTTCTCTGTTGCAAACAGGTACTTATTTCATTTCTAAGTCCTATCCACAGGAAATGAGACCTTGTGGTTTGCTTTCACATAGAAGTTTCTTTCAGAAGGACATTCAAAGGTTAATAATTGTACTCCATGCTTACTGCATAAGGGTAAGGCATTTTTGTTATTCCTTATTAGGAAAGAATTACAGGGAAACAAACCGGACAGGAAGTTCAGCACCAAGGTTAAAGGGAAGGGCGTGGGCATAAAATAACTGAAGAATTGAATCTGTTTACCTCTTGAGTAAGGGATCTTAAACATCTTGTTCAGTGCTTGAGTCAGACATGGGAATGGGGAGTGAGTTAAGTGCTACATCTTATGGAATCAATGTTGGTACCTACTTAGGAACACGAAGGCAAGCATGTTAGACACTCATATCTGTAACCAGAGCTGGGTGAGTGAGAAACATGGGGAATTTGACTTGAAAGAGGTTCTGTGCTTCTAGGCAAGTGTTCCTGTGCCCTCAGAGCCAACTACAAACCAAGATGACTCAGTCTGTGAGACTCAGTACTGAAGCTGAAATTAGGTGTAAGAAATGCCACCCCGACAATGACGAAGCGAGAATAGGTTCTGGTTGGTTGCCTTGCCTGGTTTTGCCTTTAAGGAGAAGAATGGAACCTTGTTGCCTCTACAGGGCTAGGCCTCAACACAGTTACACACATTCTTACCTGTTGGCGAGAGCAGCAATAGCCACACGTGCCCCCAAGCACTCCGTTTATTACTTGAATGAGACACAAGATGAATTCAATGGCAGCAAAAGCCAAGAGGATAGAAAATAGAGTCACATGCCACTCCACAATATGCTTGGGCTCATGGCACTTGGACCACATAGAGGAATCCAGAAGGTACCTGTGGACAGAAGGAGGAATTCAAGCACATGAACACAGTTTAAGAGTATATCTCATGACTTATCTCTATTGTTTGAAGGTTTTTATTCAGAAGCTGGAAATGAATTAACACAGTGTTATGTGTTAGATTCTTGTATAATACGCCATTCCAACAAATGGAAGGTTTTAGTCCAAAGGTTATTGCAATGATAAACATAAAGTTAAAACACGAATGTTGACACTAATCTAGGATCCTGAAATCCTCACCTGAGAGGTTTTTATATTCTTTAGAAGACATATGACTTCTTGAGAGAAATAAAAGCAAAGGTATATTTGCATCATATTTAAAACCATGTCATGTATCATATGGCTATGAACTAAAGATTATAAAGTATATTTCTAATCTGTTACCCAGGTTTATCATTGCTTAACCATTGTCTATGGGCAAGATATTGAGTGAATTGCTTATTTGGAAACCATATTTTACATTACGTTTTAAACTTTAGGATATTAATGATCATTTATTAAATTATCATTAAATTTAAGTTATCATTTATAAATTCTCTTCCTTTTTTGAAAAGTATCCAAAGTCTGCCAAGTTAAAACTCAAGAGATTTTTTTTCAAATGAAATTTGTTGACATAATTTTTTTTAATTTTTAAGCAAAAAGTTAATTCACAATAAAATGTAGGATTTGAGTTCAGCCTCCCACTCTACTTTCATGATGCCATGCTCACGCTTCTGTAGCAGTGAAAGACACCTTTTATTCAGTTATTTGACTAACATTACTGTCTGCTGGGTGAGCTCAAAACTGAGCTAGAGCCAGGCCATATGGAGCATTCTGTCCTGCAAGAACATGGACTCCAGGAGAAGACCATGGACTGAGAACATCGATGCCAAGTGTGCCCATCAGGCAGGCAAAGTGAAAGGCTCCCAACAAAAGCCACCTTCCTGAGAGAAGACCGCTTATACCCAGTCTGCCAGGCTGAGGTCCATGCAGGCAGGGGCAGGGCTTAGTCTTACACCCAGCCACCAGTACAGTATCTGGAAATCTGGAATGTGGTGTGCGTTTAATAATCACCAGGCCATGCTAAGTTCATATGTGACTTTATATGTACACAAAATGAGAAATCTCTCTCTCTCTCTCTCTCTCTCTCTCTCTCTCTCTCTCTCTCCCTCTCTCTCTCTTTCTGTGTGTGTGTGTGTTTGTAGAGATGATAGATAGATAGATAGATAGATAGATAGATAGATAGATAGATAGATAGATAGATAGATAGATAGATGATAGATATGCATGCCTTGGATTTCTTTCCTAGAATGTCAGCCCTTGCTACCCACAGGATTCCCAGCGAAGTAGGATTCAATCTTGTGGGAACATCAACGAGTAACTTAACCCTACAACCAGGCCTGGTACAATTTCTTAACACTTCTTTCTGTCCCAGCTTGAAACCAGACATCTAACGTTGGAACAGTACACTGAGCCAATAAGAGATTCAACTTGTTGATTTAAAACAAAACTTACCACCCTCACTCCACCCCTAAGAAAAACAAAACAAAACAAAAATATGGCATTCTGGTCCCGTGTTTCTGCTTGTCAGTAAAACAAAGGCTGTTATTCAGGTCACACAGAGTCAAAATTTTCTTTGGCTCTATTTAACTACTGAAAATTTAAATCAGTGGCTTGGAACTGTTGGCTACTCTACGTATTGAGATCCTGAAACAGATTGAATAAAGAATGATCTAGAAGGTTTTGGGGGGGGTGTTTTGAGAAGCATGAGTCGTGGGAGGCATGTACAAATGGCTCTTAAAGTCTGTTTAGTAGTAGACATAACCCTGCATGCCCCTGGGATGCTTGCATTATGACTGTTCTCAGAGGTAAACTCAAGCAACAGTTCTGTACGCGTGTGCAGATATGTGTCATTTTCCATGAGCACAGGATGCTCTGAACAAAGATGATGACAGTTGGAGACATCAAGACTCCAACTCCTGTAAGTACTAGTTTTCCTTCAGAGGCCACCATTCTTTCCTGTTCAGCCTAAGCTAACACTGGCATGGCTCACAATGTGTCACCCATCACATGAGCACTTCACAGGTATCACCTGATTCATGCTCATGACAACTGCCATTCTCTAGATAGAGTCACTGAGAGACAGAAAAGTTAGTTCACATCTCCCTGTTCTTAGAGAGTGAGGAGCTGAGATCGGACCCGAGTCTAATTCAAGTATTTTATCTCATGAAAGAAATATTAAACACACACTATCTCTCCCCCTCTCTCTCCATATCCATATTATACAATTTATGAGGAACAGTATTACTGGTAATATAAAAGACAACCTCGTCATATTTTTCATCTTTGTCTCTTAAAAACTGAGCCTTTCAAAATTCAAATTTTAAAACTGAATCATGTCTAGGAAGGTAGTCACTGGGCAAAAGTGTGTGCTTCTCTGGCATAGGACAGTAATTCAGTTCCTGGCACCCACATCTTTTAAAGAAGGTAAGTCAGGAAAGGACAATCTATATTCATTCATCACCATATGTATACCAGTTTCCATCAGCTTTTCTGATTCTGCACTTTTGTCATAACTGATTAAAAAAAGAAAATCCCAACATAAGAAAATGGATGTCTCTTAACTACACTGAAGTTAGAGTAGTGAGTAAGACCTTTGCTATGTCTCCTGGTAACTTAAATGAAGGGTGTGTGTGTTATACACAATTCAGAATATGCAGGTATAGGGTGGGAGCACTGTTTGTTCTAGATTTTGAATACATAAAAATATTATAATACTGTCTTATGAACTAGTAAAATGTGCTTCATTTTACCTGAATGTCTTTGGGGTTTACAGCACACACTATCTGAGCAAAAACTGTATGAGGCAGACAGCCTGGATTCAAAGATTCATTAGTTCTTTCTAGCAATGAGACCTTAGGTTAGTCACTTCATCTTTGCCTGCCTCTTTTTTCTCATTTGTAAAAGAAAAACAAGTATGGGAGCATCTCCATAGGGTTGTTATAAGAACAAAATCAGTAGATACATTCAATAGTAGTTAGAATGGATGACTGCCCATCTATCCTTACATACTGCATGATTTGTGGTGAGGAAATATTGGATGGGTGGATAGATTACTTGGTTTTAAGTATGGTGATTAAGAATTCAGAGACTGGGGGCTGGAGAGATGGCTCAGTGGTTAAGAGCACTGACTGCTCTTCCAGAGGTCCTGAGTTCAATTCCCAGCAACCACATGGTGGCTCCCAACCATCTGTAATGAGATCTGATGCCCTCTTCTGGTGTGTCTGAAGACAGCTACAGTGTACTTATATAAGAATTCAGAGACTGAAGGAAAGGCCATCCAGAGACTGTCCCACCTGGGGAATCCATCCCATATCAGACATCAATCCCAGACACTATTGCCTATACCAAGAAGTGCTAGCTGACAAAAGCCTGATATAGCTGTCTCCTGAGAGGCTCTGCCAGAGCATGACAAATACAGATGAGGACGCTCACAGCTAACAACTGGACTAAGCATGGGGTCCCCAATGGAGGAGTTAGAGAAAGGACCACACATAGAACAACAATCTCAACCAACCAGACCCCCACAGAGCTCCGAGGGACTAAACCACCAACCAAAGAGTACATATGGAGGGAGCCATGGCTCCAGACACATATGTAGCACAGGATAACCTTGTCAGACATCAGTGGGAGGAGAGTCCCTTGGTCCTACCAAGGCTCGATACCCCAGGGAAGGGAAATGCCAGGGCGGGGAGGCAGAAGTGGGTGGGTGAGTGGAGAAGCACCCTCATAGAAGCAGGGGGAGGGGGGATGGGATAGGGAGTTTCCAGAAGGTAAACCAGGAAGGGAATAATATTTGAAATATAAACAAATAAAATGTCCAGTAAAAAAAGATGAATGTGTTGCTAGGTAAAGAACAATTACATACTGTCCCTCAGTGCTGGCAAAGGTGTAGTTCCACACTCCGTTGGCATCGCTACACTTTGGTCCTTCTGCCAAACCCAGCGATGCCACAATAACACAGTAGCCAGATCCCGTGATTCCAATCAGAGCAGCCAGTACAGAAGAGAGCATCTGTGGGAAAGAAAAGCAAGAAGTGAGCCCCAGTCCCGTGTCAGGAATGAGGCACGTTCACCAGGATGCAGCACCGGGAGACTTACCGAGCAACTCTTGCCGTAGTTTTCATAGCCGCAGCAGCCACAGCAGTCCTCGTCCTCCAGCCGAATGAACAAAAACGCCGGCAGGAGCATCTGCTCAGAAGACAAGCAGATTCAAGTCATTGCCTTTCCTGGTTTCCTACGGGAGGGCTCCAGCATTTCTGTAAACTGTATCTATTTCTGCTGATTAGATCAACCAAATATCAGGAATGATGGAAAGGCCCGAGAGGAGACGAAAGTATTACATTTGCTTGTTTCCATGTGCCGCGGGTGAGCACACAGAATGTGAAAAAGTAACCTGTAAGTGTGAACATTTCCCACAAAGTTTGACATATTTTATATGAAAGCTCTTAGCACTGTTACATGTAAAATCTGTCTTTAAATATGATACCTGCCCCCATCAAACATAGAAAGATCAAATCTTGAGTAGAATGGCTGAAACATTTTGAGTACATAGAAAAGATTTTTTAAAAATTTATTAAAAATAGGATCTGCTTCTTTGAAGATACAAAGGCTCCGTTTCAACTCAGCAATGATGCTCTTTGAGTAAGAATGAGCTACTTGAAGTTTAAGACCAAAAGCAGCAAAGCAGTGTGGGCGCTGTGTGTGTGTTACACAGTGTCTGTGCTCGTTTATCTAGTTGTATTTGCACTGATTGTGGGAGCATGCACGATCCAAAGCACATTTGCCAGCCATGCCACAAGGAGTCCACTCTGGGTTTAAATGTCTTAATTTTAGTTGGCAAAGAAAATGGTATTCTCTGTGACAGTAACAATTCCATGAAGTTTCTCTTTGAAGTTCTTACCTCTAACATTTTAAGTGGGTAAAGTCAAATGTGTCTACATTCTTTCTGGGTTGAAATGGAAACTAATACTTTCACCTCCCATTGTATCAAGTAAATTCCTCTTAACTTCAACTAAAAACAAATAGTGGGGGAGGGGGAGGGAGGGAGGGGGGGGGGGGGAATAAACCAGCACATTCCACCCTTAGACTGAGATACTAACCTGCTTCTAACTCCACCCTCAAAAGAAGGCTTACACTTATTAGAAAATGCCAATCACTCCCTAAATGTTTTCCCATGTGATAGATGCTTGAAAGTAAGCAACAGAGAGTAATTTAGACCCTTAACTCTTGTTTCAGAGCCAGCAAACCCTCCTCAGTTCCAAATGAGGAGTGACCTCTGCTCCAGCACTCAGAAACTCGATAGTCTCTCAAGTCTCCTTGAAAAGTGACCATTTTTCAACCAGTAAAGTAAAAGCTTCTGAGAAAAAGAGAGTTCGCTCTAAGGTAAAAGATTTCACTAAAACAACATCTAATAAGGTTAGCAAAAGTTTAATGCAACCTTGGAATATTCCGCTTTCAAAGGGAGAGTGCAGCAACAGCGACAAAATCCACAGTAATTACAGATGGGCATTATAGAAAACTTCGCGTGAGAAGAATGCATTCTGTCTTTCGAGAGGAGAGGAAGTTTCAGTGATTGTAGTTCTGAGTGACTTACCAGCAAGCCTCCGCCTACAATGCCAGCAAAGTACCACACGAAGCGGCTGAGGTGGCCCTCGGTAGCGTATTTTGTTTCCCCATTAGGAAAGTAGAGCAAAACATTAGCCACGATGCAGAAGACAGCAGCCCACACCAGAGAGAATCCGATGTATCTTGCACACTTTACATAGCACATAGTGGCAGCAGGAGTCCTGCACGGCTTTGCTCTGTTCCCTGTCTTCAGCTCAGCGGTGCCACAGATCGGATGATGGAGTGCCCCTTTGTAGAGAAAGCCGACGCTCACAACCCATTCCTGCTACCACTTAAATAGTGCCAGTTCTTAGTGCCAGTAAATGAGGTTCTCCGCTTTCATTGGTCCAGACTTCAGTCTCCGGTCCGGGTGGAAGGAAGTGAAGGAGTGCCCCACCCTTCAAATGAAATCCTTGGGACAACGAAACCCGTAGTAGGATGTGAGAAACATCCTCAGTCACCTGCAGGAGAGAAAATGACTAATCCACTACGCCGCTTGCTCACAGGATAAAGATGAAGGGGAAGTCTGGCATAGTCTTCTAGTAATTGCTTAGAGACAAACGCTTCGAGCCTTGGAAAGAGCTGTGATCTTTCTCTTGCAGTCTTTTGGACCGTTTCCAGTTTGAGGCCGTGTTCCCTTCTACATTGACACCAATTTAATTTGTGACCTGGGGCAAGTTTCCCAAACTCTGAGCTCATTTCCGTGTCTGTTCAAGGTAACGTGTTCAAGCTGTCACCCCCAGATTTAAGGAGGCTGCTGGGAAAATTACAGAGTGGCTTCCTTTCCTCTGCCTGCGGCTAGCTAGGCAAGACAGATCCCATGGCTGGTTTCCCTGGGTCAGCGCTGCTGAGGGCATCTGCCTCAGAGCGAGATGATATCCAGCAACACAACAGCTCAAACATTCCTGACTAATGCTGTGTAGCTAAGCAGTGCCAGAAAGGGAGAAGGAGGCCCCAGCGTGGCTTAGGGTGGAAGGTGGAAGAAAAGGGGGACTCAGTTGCCCTTCCTGGGGAGGTCACATAAGGAAGCTGAGAAAGGCTGATGAACCCAGAGACTCCAGCTTAGCCCAGAGGTATCTCAAAGATATAGAATAGGATACAATCTAACCAGTAAACACTGAGGAGGCTTCCAGTAAATAATGAGGTCACAGTGCCAACTGAACTGGAGAAATAAATTCATGAAAATGCTGGAAAACCGGAACCATCTGGGTGTGTGCAGAGTTAGTCCCCATAAACGTCGCATTGTGTCACCAGCACACTTCTAACCACAGGGTGTGTGGTCTCTGTGCTGGATTGTGAGTCCCATGGAGATAGCATCCCATAGCTGATAAGGCTGAAAGGGCAATACAGCCAAATGACTAGATTCTTAAAAAAAAAAAAAATAGCAAACCTCCTAGAAACTGATTTCCCCAAAAAGGCATCCACTCCTTGCTTTGCCTACAAGGTTGGTGGAAGCAGACTGGAGGCTGCCATCTTTACGCTTGCCTTGCATTCCTCTCCTTTACTTTGGGTCCCCTGCTTACCTGCACATGCTGATGTGTAAGTCACTCAGGACGTGTCTCCCTAGAAACTGCTGGTCCCCAGCCTATCTCCTTCTCCTTCAAGGGGACAAGCACAAGAAGAAAGAGGGCATCTTACTATCACTCTTCTAGGCCTGCTAAAGGCATCATCTCATGGTCTCTGGTCTTTGGTCGTCTTGGATTGCAGAAACAGGAGACTCTGATAGAACAGACCACCCTCCCGCTGGTTCACAATGGGGGGCTGTACCTTGGAGCCCTAGTCATAATCTCCAAGAAACCAGCTTGATCTCTTAAGTGATAAGAACCCTTCTGAACACTTGCAGAAACATCACTCTTACCCCCTGCTCCTGTTCTTTCTCTAAATCTAAAGCTCACCCCAGTACACTGAGGATGAGCATGAGGTCATTGGACAGTGTTATTTGGTCCTGTTCAGAGTGTATTGATTAAATCACATGTCCCTGTGGTCCATCATAATTTATCTCTCCAAGTGTCATATCGAGCCAGATGGTATTCTGCCCTTAAACCCCAGTTACACTTAGTTGGAGTGTTCTCATTAAAACCTTCTCTTCTACTGATCTGTCCCATCAATAGCCAAAATCACCCCTAGTTCTTAAATCCTCTGCTGTCTTCTCTCTCCCATGCAAAGAGGAGAGAGAGTGGGGCTTGGATATTTCAGCAAGTATGAGGTAAGACAGAGTTCTCTGCCTTCCAGCTTTGTGGACTGAGGCAAGCCATTTACCTTCCAGGACTGCCTCCTACTCTGCACAACGACACTAGAAGACTGCCTGAACCAATGGTTTATACTAATCAAGTCTGCAAGTGGTTCTCTCCTTAAAGAAGAAAGAAAATAAGGAAGCAATGTCCTTGCATGCAATCAATCACTTTCTCACTATTTCTAGAGATTCTGAAGCTCTAACTGAAGCTAATTATTACATCCTTTTCCATGTCTACTCCTTTAATCACACATGAAGGTTTAGGACCCACCATCAACATAATAAATAGAAAGTTTAGGCATGGCATGGCAAACACCCTACATGATTTTTTTTTTTTTGTCCTTTCAAGTTTAGGAACCAAGCCCTCAAATGAAGTCTCACTCATGTCCGCTGCTCTCTGAGGACCTTCTTTGACATTCATTAGCCATGTACATGGCTTCAGCCCATGTAAGCCACCGGGCATAAGCTGTTTGACTGGGTATTTTCAGATGACCTGACAAACTTATCCTGTCCTTTCGGAATGACAAAGTGAAGGGAACAGGGTGGCCAAGAACCTGTGATTCTCTGCCCTCAGCCTTTGGAGAGCAGAGATCTGAGGCGTATGCCACCATGGCCGGCCTTTGTAATACATCCTTTCTTCTTACTCACCCTCCTGTCTCCTTCAGTGTCCTGCTTCTACTCCTCAGTTCATCACCTAAGCTAAGGATTAAACTTAAAAGTATGCTTTGGGGGACAATTTCTTAACCACGTGGCCATGCTACTAACCAGGCCTTAGTTGGGAGATAATCCCGTCCTTCCTTTGGCCATAAAACTGTTTGATGTGCACAATTGTCACCTCCACAGAGCCTTTCTGGTCTCAGTTCACAAACCTTGGTGCTGGTCCTACCTCTACCCCCACCTCTGGTTCTGCTCTGAGCATCACCTTCTCTTGGGGAGTCATTTTGTGTGTGAGCTGAACTTCCCTGATGTGAAAGTCTCCGAAGTCCAAAATCTTTTCAGGAGTGATGTGACAGCACATGTGGAAAAACTCCGTATTTGATCCCATATAGCAGAGTGTCTGCAAAATGCTGGCACAGGGCCTGGGGATGGGTTTGTGGGCACTTACCCAGCATATAAAAGGTCATAACATAATCACTAAGTTGATCCCCATTATGGCAAAAATAATATAAAACCACCAAATTAAAGATGTATTGAAAATATTTACTGCTAAAATTAGCTTCAGCCCATGTGTATTGTGCTAGGTGTACACACAAGATGTTAAGTGAATTTCATGTTCAAGCTTTAGTCTTATCCCTCATATATATGTATATGTGTGTGAATATGAAAACATATATTACATATTCCATATATATGGAGTACAATATTGCATATACATAAGTATGTATAGCCATACATATGGAATACATATGTGTATACAAATATATAAATACATATATATTCCATAGATATATGAAACATATATTACATGTTTCAAATACGTAATGTGGAAGCTCAGGTGTTGAATAAAGGAATACAAACCCATATAATTTGCCCAGAGGCCTCTCTGAGGACCTGTGCGCTGATGTTTGGTCCCCCCCCCCACTGCTCTCCATCCTGTCACACGTAGTGCAGAACTATCATCCCCTGAAACTATCCTGTGTGGTCACCCATCACTCCTCTCTCCCAGACTGTAGGCACCTCTGCGCTGTCCACCATTGCCGCCATGCTTGACATAACACCTGGTGTAGCGCACATGCTCAGTAAACATTGTTAAGTATTTGAATGCATAAAACAATGGAATCAGTGTTCTTTTAAAAATACGTTTATAAGGTCTATTTATTTTTTATATTAAGCAGGTGGGTGTTGTGCCTGCACGTCTGTCTGTGCACTGTGTGTTTGCATTCCTAGTGCCTGAGGAGGACAGAAGAGGGTGTGAGACTGCCTGAAGCTGGGGTTGCAGGTGGTTTCTAGGAACCACATGGGTGCTTAGAATCAAAGCTGGTCCTCTATCAGGGCCTCCAGCGCTAACTGCTGACAATCTCCCAACCTTTCACGTTGTTTTAAACTTCTTAGTGATGTGAGAACCTAGTCTGTCTGCTTTCGGTACCTTCTGTGAACTCAAGATGCCATTTCAAAAGCCTTCTTACCTACTCAGGTAATTTTTTTCATGGTCCTGACACCACCTGGCTACTTAGTCTGTTTCAAGTTATCTGTTCCTTGGTCTCTGTTCTCTATTTATTTCTGACACTTATTGTATTCACAGGTATTTCTATAAAATGGCTGAAAACCCAGTGGTAAAGAAAACAAGGATTTTTTTTTTATTATTGTTGTTTTGTTTTGCTATTCATGAGAAAAATGTGTTTTTAATAAGTGGACTACAGAGCTTCTAAGATCATTGTGAATGAGACAGGGGGGTCAGGTGAAGGACACAGTGGAGAGGACCTCTCTGAGGCAAATCATAAACTTTATCTCATGAGCGTGATGGGAAGCAGTGAGTCAATGTGTGTAAAGCCCGACACCTGTGGCGTGAGTGACAGCACAGTTCATGTTATTTACTATTTACTCACGAATTTCAGCCAGCCCCTCTTCCAGGCAAGATGCTTTAACTTCATTTATAATACATTTTGTTTCTTTTTCTGGGGCTCCATCAATCTGATATCATTGCTTCTCTCTATCGTTATTGTTCCTGATTAACTGTTAAATACTAGCATCCTGATAGCCCTGGCTCCCACAGCTCCTGCACACCTCTGGAATCAACCGACAGCTGCCTCTGGGAGGAATGGCTTTTACCATAGTGTACAACTGTAGGTTCTTGAGCACTGGTCTCAAGCTCTCAAAACCGTAATTTAGTATGCTGCTCCTTCTAGAAAGTGCTCCCCGGGCTGACCTCATTACTTCTTCAAGCGTGCCTTCAAGTATATTGTACCACCGCCCTTCTTCCATGCCTGTTCGTGGTTCTGTTTTAAACACAGCACACCCGACTGTGGCCCCCACCAAACTGTGATTATGAATGTGTATCCTCTTCAGCCCAAACTGAGACTGAGGTACCAGGTACTTAGAACTGTCTACTCATCCCATAAGCATAGAAGAATTGACACAATGGCAGGTGCTTCAGTGACTCTTAATACACATTTGCCAAGTGAATGACTGAATGTTCACATACATAGGTTGAAGTTGAGAGTGTTTGGTTCTAAGGTTATTTGCCTTTAAGAAAAGTCAACATAGCTTGAAAAGTCAGGTAAAGCTGGCATTTATCATGTTTATGGACCTGTGCCTATGTATGGATGAGAGCAGATATGCACAGAGGTCAATTTGAGGTCAGATTCTTCCTTACACGCATATTCACCTTAGTTTTTGATACAGTGTCTCTCACTGAGTCTGAAGTTCACCAACTGTTTAGACTAGCAGGCCAGGGAGCTCCAGAATTCATCCTCCTGTCTCTGATGAGGACCAGGATGGGATTACAGGCATGTGATACCACCTGCCTTACTTTTTACACGGTTGCTGGGAATCCAAACTCAAAGCCCTTTACCAACTTTTGTATTTCCTGAGACTCAAAAATGATCATATTTAAATTTAAAAATATCTAAGTCTTACTCATCATTCGCAAGCCTGTGGTACACACTTTTATGCTTGTTTGGGCGCTCCATCTAATGTACACGATAAACTGTCAAGAATAGTTCCACAGAAAACCCTACACCAAGTGTCATGTTAGTACAGCTTGTTATGTTGAAAGAAGCCTTAAGACAGTGACTGCCAATGCCTTCATCGACCACATTGGACATCATACAGTTAAAGATGTTAACAACAAAGCACACACACACACACACACACACACACACACACACACACACACACACACACACACACCACACACCTTTCTCCAAGGTCGTTTAGCTGGTTGGCAATGGAATTCAGTAACCTTTAAGAACTTAGAATTCGAAACCTATGTTTCTGTGTGTTTGTGAGAGTCTAGCAAAAGATTCATACACAGATCTCCTGCCTCCTGGTTGTATCTACAAATGCCCCTTGCTTGTTTAGAAGACTCTGGCTTCTTACTCCTGTGAGTATGACCAGTGCTATAGCTCACATGCAGTAACCATGCTTATGACTATAAGTAACAAATGCCAGCTCAGCTGCCTCGGCTATAGAAACATTCATTATGAAATTTCAGATGAGAATAACAGATAGGACTATAAGACTCAGGGGCAAAGGGGACTAAGAGGACCTTTGTCATACTCCTTCCTGAATCTTTGGTTCTGTCTGTCTGCAGGCCTTAGTTTTCTAAACAAACTCAATTCTTCTACTTTCTCAGTCCATGTGAAAGAATACAGCTAACCATTTTCCTCAAGTCATGAGACTGGTGCCCAGAGTAGGTTCTGAGGGGACCGAGTGTCACTGGATAAGACTGCATCAGAGATCACACATGGGGGTTGGGGATTTAGCTCAGTGGTAGAGCGCTTGCCTAGCAAGCACAAGGCCCTGGGTTTGGTCCTCAGCTCTGAAAAAAAAAAAAAGACAAAATAACAGAGATCACACCTGTGAGCCCTGCACAATTAACTGCAACTCTGGAAACAAATGGCAGAAGCCATTGTGCTCAGTCACCGCGCCTGAAACAAAAAGGAGAAGCCCACCCCAGCGAGTGGGTCTGATGCTTGCCCAGAGTTGGAGTCCACTAATGAAGGTGGTCTGCAGTTTCCTTCATTTGAAACTGTAATCGTGACACACAGTTGAGGAGAAGCAGTAGGAAGTAGTCTTACACACAGCCTCCTGGCTTTTCCCCTCTTTAGACTTCAGCTCACTTTGTCCATGCGTTAAAATAAAATTTTAGGTTCAGGATTAAACCAGTGTGAATTTCTTGTTCCTCAACTTCCTCACGTGTATCTGGTAGATCTCATCCGGCATCTCACATCAGCCCCCAGATGAGGAATCTCCCAGGCTTCGGCTGTGTTTTTCAAACAAGACACTCTCTGAGTTTCCTGGGCTGCAACTGAAAGCTCTAAATATGCGTGTGGTTCTCCCTGCCCAGGGACAGGCGGCACAGAATGACTTCCTAGTGGATGGCTTAGATAGGAGTTCTCGAACATGCATGAGACAGACTGTGTACAAACACTAAGGGAAAAGAAAGATTTGTTTGCCCTTGGAGTATCATTCCCTTGCATTTTCAGTAGCTAGAGGCTGGCATGTGAGCCTGGCTTTCTACACAGAGTTAGCATCAGGTCTTCAAACCCTGCTAACCTGGCCCTAAGGAAGCAGTCTCAGAAGCTGGCCAGGAAATATATTTTATGTTCTACCCCCCCCCCCAGGGGATTCTAATGAACAGACAGAATTTAACTTCACTGATTTAGGCAGTCCAATTGATAATGCTACTGAGGTCCAGTTGAGAAGGAAAGCCAAAAATTAAAACAAAGGTGGGGAGGAACTGGGAGGAATAGGAGGAAACACGGTAATCAGGATGTGTGTGTATGTATGTATGTATGTATGTATGTATGTATGTATGTATGTATGTATGAAACTAATATACATGAAAATCTATTTCAATAAAATTTTATGTATATAAAGTGAATAGATAAGTAACTGAAATATTAAAACTAAATAATCTGTCTGTCTACACATTTAGAAGAACATGGTTCTTCCTGTAAAAATGGGACCAAGAGACATCAGACTCCCAACTCTCCCTCCATGATGTGAGATGTCAAGTTCTCTCCCCCCAAAATGTGAGGATCTCCCTGTTGGCTTACTTCCCTACATCCAGCTTGCCCAGGGAGGATGTCAGTAACTGTCAGAGCTTAAGTAATTATTGTTGTGCTGAGGGGAGAGGAGCACAGAGCAGGAGAAGGAGGATTAAAGAGTCCCCTCTCCTTCAGTAGCTAATCTCCCAGGTGAGTTGGAGCTTGTGAGCTAAGCAAGCAGGCCAGGGCCACAAAGCCACCAAGTGACAGTCGAGATTCTTATTCCTTGGGTCTCTGACTCAGGGAGCCATTCTCTTTTCTGCAGGTTTGGTTCATTTTTTTACTGCTTCACATGTCTGATGAGAAACAGACATGAGCTCTGCTTTTCCGAGCCCTGTGGTTTTAAGGTTAATTTGACATCTTTTATGTAAGAGGTTCCACTGATGTAAGCTGAATGACCTGAACCCTGCCTGGCCGCTCAAAGCTCAAGTGAAGGCCGGTGTCCAGTAGCTTGGTGTTAGTTACCGTAGCACAATAGACCCTTAACAAACAAGGGCCACACGGCTACACAAACACCTCCCATACTCAGAATAAGACATGAGCAACAAAGCCTCATCCAGACATGGGCAGTCTGGTGAGTTTGGCATTTTGGAGGATGAGGTCAAAGGATCTCATGATTAAAAACAACCTACATAGTTCTCCCTCTCCCTCTCCTCTCCCTCTCCTCTCCTCTCCCCCTCTCCCTCTCCCTCTCCCCTCTCCCTCTTCGTCTCTCTGTCAGAAATGAAAAAGGAAAGCCTATTCTTTTTCCTTCCTCCTGATCTAAGGGTTCGCCTACCCACATTTGCCCATTTGCCCTTTCAGCCTTATACAATAACATGCTTGCTTGTAGAGGGAAGGCTGGGCATTGATCTGTCCCTCTCCACTCTTGGAAGCTCACTCAGTGGCCGATGTTACAGGAGTGAGAAACTACGTGATGTTCAGCACCACTTTCTTTTCAGGGATCCCTAACAACAGGAAGTTTTTTCATATCTTATGTCATCAGGTTGTGAAGGAAAAGAAATCCTGTTGAGCATCTGTGCCGGGTGCTTCTCTGACTTCTGAGTTCTTAGCACCTTAGCTTGAAGCATAAATAAGATGCGGTATGAGCATGCTCCAAGTAATCATGATGTATCAGTGAGTGCAGGCTCTACTGAAAGCTCATGGCTCTGCCACACCCAGTCAAAAAACGAACCGGCTTTTCGTAGCTGTCAAATACCAACTTGGCAAATTTCCCAGTGATACTGATCAGACTGAAAACTCAGGTTACTGCTAGTATTTCCCTGGGGGAATTTTATCAAAAATAGCCTTACAACAGTGAAAAGTGGAGAAGGGTGTGTGTGTGTGTGTGTGTGTGTGTGTGTGTGTGTGTGTGTGTGTGTAGTGGCAAGGAGCAGTGACAAATTTAGACAGGCTATGACGTTTACTGATGGCCAAAGTGCCCTTTCCCACCTCCTTGTTTGAAGTCTCTGCCTTGCTTGGATACAGAATGGCTGAATTATGAGTAAGTATTTGCTTGGTGTCTAATATAAACAATCGAGCCTCACATTTTCTACCCAGAAAGGGAGTTGAGATTCTAACTAGATGAATCATCTAGTGACAATTCCCTTCATTGTATTAGCTTACTGTAGGCAGCTTAATAGACAATCCTTTCCACTTTCGGTTTGAACCGATAGCCTGGCTTGTTTAAAATGTCTGAGATTTGACAATGCCACGATTTGTGTCCAATGCCTCCAGGGCAGAATGGAAATTAATTTTTCAGACATGGTCATGTGAAGGATTGCAAAGAGATCGAAACCCCAATTTCAACGTAAGAATTGTCTGGGATTTTTTTTTAATGCATTTACTTCTTGCTCAAGAAGAATTAGATAAGCTTCTCGACTGAGGCCCTTTTGGATAACTGTCCCTCAGAAGAGGTAAGTCAGGAAATTGGAGATGTGCAAAAAATCCTAGTAGTACAGCAAGCACAGGATGTGGGCCCACTTACTACCTTGGTCTCCTTTTGCAAATGTCGATCCCTTTGGTTTTCACCCTTTGGTGGGGGAGGGTGAAGAGCCTCCTACTTTTCAGCCACCATCTGACTTACTAACCATTCTTTTAGCGATCCTGGTGGGTTTGTTGCTGTTGTTGTTGTTGCTGTTCATTGTTGTTTTAGATGACTTGATGTTTTTAGGAATTAAAGACCCAGACAAAGTCACAGGTTTATGCTCCTGGTTGGTGGCTCAGTTTCTGGGAGCTCCATGGGGCTGGGTTAGTTGAGACTGTTGGTGTTCCTATGGGGTCTCTCTCCCCTCCCCATCAGCTTCCTAATCCTTCCCCTAATTCAACCATTGGGTTCCCCAACTTCATTCCAATGGTTGGGTATAAGTATCTGCATCTGTTGCAGTCAGTTGCTGGTAGGGCCTCTCAGAGGACAGCCACGCCAGGCTCCTGCCTGTAAGGGTCTTTCTTAACCAGATTATTTTAAGTAGGAACACTGCCCTAACTGGAATGGCACCTTCTGGTGGCAGCATCTGCTGGGGACAGCCCAGGTAAAAGGATGTGGAAGAAGAGCTTTGCTCCTTTGCCTGACTGCACTCACTCTCTCTGGAAATTCATCTACACTGCTGCTGCCACAGTTCCATTCCTTCACCGATAGAATCTATGTTGGTTTGTATATGCTCGGCCCAGGGAGTGGCACTATTAGAAGGTGTGGCCTAGTTGGAGTAGTGGTGGCCTTGTTGGAGTAGGTGTGTCACCATGGGTGTGCACTTTAAGACCCTCATCCTAGATGCCTGGAAGCCAGTTTTCTGCTAGCATCCTTCAGAGAACTCTCAGCTTTGCCTGCACCATGCCTCCCTGGATGGTGATAATGGACTGAACCTCTGAACCTGTCAGCCAGACCCAACTAAATATCCTTATAAGAGTTGCCTTGGTCAGGGTGTCTGTTCACAGCAGTAAAATCCTAGTTAAGACAGAACCACTTTCTTCAAGCTTCCTATGTTTACTGAAGTCTAGCAGCTCTCCAAAAATCCTCTAGGCCCACAATGCCAGGCTGGGAATGCTGAGACCTCCAACCTCATGGACTGAAACTACTGGATTCGCACTGTAAGTCAGCCATTACCAGAACTCCTAGACCATGTCATGTAAGCCAATCTAATAAATCTTTTTAATAAACATTCACTCTATTGATTCTGTTCCTTTAGGGACTCCTAGTAAATATAGATACTGGTAGTAAGAAAAATAGGATGTTGCGCTCATGGGCCTGACTTTGTTACATTTTAAGCCTTTGGAATAATTTTGTGGATAATTTTAGAACTTTGGGCTGAAAAAGCAATGGAGCACCCAGAGCTTAATGAATTGATATGGAAACTTCGAAGATAATGTGCAATGGAGGTGTGCCTTGTGACGTATCAGAGGGGAGTAATGACTTTTGACTAAGAATCGGTGTTGCTGGTCATAGTGGGGCTGAAGGAGCAACTGTGATTTTCAAAGAGGTCAGCATCACTGACGTGAAACCTTTGTGTTACTAACAGAATCAATGAAAAATCAGCTGTGATTAAAAAGAAATTGGTACCACTGAGGTGAAATCTTCTGAGAAGTATTTCCTTAGTGTTAGCATGCTAAATCTATGGCCCAGAGGAGCCAATGCTGGGAGCCAAGCTTGGCAATGTATATGTTTCTTGGCATCCATTATAGTGTCTGGTTTAGTGTTTGCATATGGGATGGATCCCCTTTCCCAGTTCCCCCCTCTCCCAGCCCCGCTTCCCCTGTTTCCATGAGGATGCTCCCCCTCCCACACACACACACTTGCACCTAAACACCCTGGCATTTCCCTACATTGGGGAAAAGAGCCTTCCCAGGACCAAGGGTTTCTCCTCCCATTGATGCCAGACAATGCCATCCTTTGCTGCATATGCTGTTGGAGCCATGGGTCCCCACCATGTGTACTCTTTGGTTGGTGGTTTGGTACCTTGGAGCTCTGGGGGTCTGATAGGTTGATATTGTTGTTTTTCCTATGGGTTTGCAAACCCCTTCAGCTCCTTCAGTCCTTTCTCTAACCCCTCCATTGGGGTCCAATGGTTAGCTGCAACCATCCTAATCTGTACCAGTAAGACTCTGGCAAAGCCTCTCAGGATACACCCATATCAGGCTAAGTCAACAAGTGCTTCATGGCATCAGCAATAGAAACTGGGCTTGGTGGCTGCATATGGGATGGATCCCCAGGTGGGGCAGCCTTTGGATGGCCTTTCCTTCAGTCTCTGCTCCATACTTTGTCTCTATATTTCTTCCTGTGAGTATTTTGTTCCCCCTTCTAAGAAGGACTGATGCATTTATACTTTGGTCTTCCTTCTTCTTCAGATAAATAGATATATATATAGATATAGATATAGATAGATAGATAGATAGATAGATAGATAGATAGATAGATAGATAGATAGATAGATAGACAGATAGATAGATAGATACTATATATATCTGGGTCCTCAGGGAGTATTATGTCCAGTTTTCTGAGGAACCACCACACTGATTTCAAGAGTAGTTCTACCAGCTTGCAATCCCACCAATAGATGAGTGTTCCTCTTTCTCTACATCCTCACCAGCATCTGTGGTCCAGGCTCTTCCCCACTTTCTCTTCTGTTACTTTCAGTGGATCTGGTTTTGTGTGGAAGTCCTTGATCCACTTGGACTTGAGCTTTATACAACAAGATAAGAATGGATTGATTTGCATTCTTCTACTTGCTGATCTCCAATTGAACCAGCACCATTTGCTGAAAATGCTGTCTTTTTTCCACTGGATGGTTTTAACTCCTTCGTCGAAGATCAAGTGACCATAGGTGTGTGGGTTCATTTCTGGGTCTTCAAGTTTATTCCGTTGATCTACCTGCCTGTCTCTGTATGAATACCATACAGTTTTAGATCACTACTAATGCTCTACAATATAGCTTAAGGTTAGGGATGGTAATTCCCCCCAGAAGTTCTTTTATTGTTCAGAACAGATTTCTCTCTCCAGGGTTTTGTGTTATTTCAAATTAATTTGAGAATTGCTCTTTCTAACCCTATGAAGAATTGAGTTGGAATTTTGGATGGGGATTGCATTGAATCTGGAGATTGCTTTTGGTAAGATGGTCATTTAACTATATTAATCAAGCCAAACCATTAGCATGGGAGATCTTTCCATCTTCTGAGGTCTTCTTCAATTTCTTTCTTCAGGGATTTGAAGTTTTGTCATACAGATAATACACTAGCTTGGTTATAGTCACAATAATCACATCAATGTATGTTATATTATTTGTGACTATTGTGAAGGGTGTCGTTTCCCTAATTTCTTTCTCAGTCTGTTTATCCTTTGAGTAGAGGAAAGCTACTCATTTGTTTGAGTTAGTTTTATACCCGACACTTTGCTGAAGTTGTTTATCAGGTTAAGTAGTTCTCTGGTGGAACTTTTGAGATCACTTAAGTATACTATCATATCATCTGCAAATAGTGATATTTTGACTTCTTCCTTTCCAATTCGTATCCCTTTGACCTCCTTTTGTTGTCAGATTGCTCTGGCTAGGACTTCAAGAACTATATTGAATAAGTAGGGAGAGAGTGGACAGCCTTGTGTAGTCCCTGATTTTAGTGGCATTGCTTCAAGTTTCTCTCTATTTAGTTTGATGTTAGCTACTGGTTTGCTGTATATGGCTTTTACTATGTTTAGATATGGGCATTGAATTCCTGATCTTTCCAGGACTTTTATCATGAAGGAGTGTTGAATTTTGTCAAATGTTTTCTCAGCATCTAATGATCATGTGGTTCTTATCTTTGAGTTTGTTCAAATAGTGGTTTGCATTGACAGATTTCCATATATTGAACAATCCCTGCATACCTGGGATGAAACCTACTTGATCATGATGGATGATCATTTTGATGTGCTCTTGAATTTGGTTGGCGAGAATTTTATTGAGTATTTTTGCATCAATATTCATAAGGGAAATTGGTCTGAAGTTCTCTTTCTTTGTTGGGTCTTTGTGTGGTTTAGGTATAAGTGTAATTGTGGCTTCATAGAAGGAATTTGGTAATGTTCCATCTGTTTCAATTTGTGAAATAGTTTGGGCAGTATTGGTATAAGGTCTTCTATGAAGGTCTGATAGAATTCTGCACTAAACCCATCTGGTCCTAGGCTGTTTTCGGTTGGGAGACTTTTAATAACTGCTTCTATTCCTTTAGGAGTTATAGTGTTCTTTAGATGATTTATCTGTTCCTGATTTAACTTTGGTACCTGGTATCTGTCTAGAAAATTGTCCATTTCGTACAGATTTTCCAGTTTTGTTGAATATAGGCTTTTGAAGTAGGATCTGATGATTTTTTTCAATTTTCTCAGATTCTGTTGTTATGTTTCCCTTTTCATTCTGATTTTGTTAATTTAGATACTCTCTCTGTACCCTCTGGTTAGTCTGGCTAAGGTTTTATCTATCTTGTTGATTTTCTCAAAGAACCAGCTCCTGGTTTTGTTGATTCTTTGTATAGTCCTTTTTGTTTCTATTTGGTTGATTTCAGCCCTGAGTTTGAATATTTCTTTCCTTCTATTCCTCTTGGGAGTATTTGCTTCTTTTTGTTCTACACCTTTTAGGTGTGCTGTCAAGCTGCTGATGTATGCTCTCTCCTGTTAGTTTTTGTAGTCACTCAGAGCTATGAGTTTTCCTCTTAGCACTGCTCTCATTGTATCCCATAAGTTTGGGTATGTTGTGCCTTCATTTTCATTAAATTCTAAGAAGTCTTTTATTTCTTTATTTCTTCCAGGACCAAGTTATCATTGAGTAGAGCATTGTCCAATTTCCAAATATATGTGGGCTTTCTGTCATTTTTGTTGTTATTGAAGACCAGCCTTAGTCCATGGTGAACTGATAGGATGCATGGGATTATTTCTTTCTTCCTGTATCTGTTGAGGCCTGTTTTGTGACCAATTATATAGTCAATTTTGGAGAAGGTACTATGAGGTGCTGAGAAGAAGGTGTATTCTTTTGTTTTAGGATAGAATGGTCTATAAATATCTGTTGAGTCCATTTGGTTCATGACTTCTGTTAGTCTGTCTATGTCTCCATTTAATTTCTGTTTCCATGATCTTACTTGCTATTTCAGTTGTGGCTCCTCTCACTCTTCCACATTTCTTTTGTTTAACAAAGCTAATTAGCATACATGCAGTGATAGAAGAAATGAAGCAGAGCTTAAGCTCTTAGCATGAAGCAAAAGTCAGAGGCTCAGGCAAATATGCAAAAAATCAGTATTAATTTGTTAATGCGTTTTAAAAATGCAGCCAAAGCCAGCCTATAAAGTTTCATTTGAATGACTCCAAGAAATGTGAACTGGTCCAAGAGTTTCAGATACAAAATTGAAAAGCATCACTGATTACTTTCATGCTTTTTCTAGGATGTAGTTTCCCTCCTTGTGTTGGAGTTTTCCATCTATTATCCTTTGTAGGGCTGGTTTTATAGAAATATATTGTGTAAATTTGGCTTTGTCATGGAATATCTCGGCTTCTCCATCTATGTTAATTGAGAGTTTTGCTGGATACAGTAACCTGGGCTGGCATTTCTGTTCTCTTAGGGTCTGTGTGACATCTGCCCAGGGTCTTCTGACATTCAGTCTCTGGTGAGAAGTCCGGTGTAATTCTGATAGGTCTGCCATTATATGTTACTTGACTTTTTTCTCTTACTGCTTTTAATATCCAAAATATATAAGGAACTTAAGAAACTTGATCTCAAGAAAACAACTTAATTTTAAGAAATGGGGTACAGATTTAAACTGTGAATTCTTAATAGAGGGAACCCAAATGATTGAACAATACTTAAATGTTTGACACCCTTAGTCATCAGGGAAATACAAATAAATTCCTTTGAGATTCCACCTTACACCTGTCAGAGTGGATATGATCAGTAAACCAAGTGACTGCTCATGCTGGAGGGATATGGAGTAAGAGGAACACTCTTTTATTGCTGGTTGAATTGCAAACTCATGCAGCCCCATGGAAATTAGTGTGGCAGATCCTCAGAAAGTTCGGAATCTACCTACTTCAAGACCCACCTATACCACTCTTGGGCAATATACTCAAAAGGTTTCTTCATCTTATAGTAGAGACACTTGTCCATCATGTTTATCACTACTTTATTTAATAGCCAGAAATTGGAAACAACCTAGAAGCCTCTTAACAGAAGGATGGATACAGAAGATGTGGTACATTTACACAGTGGAGTATTTCTCAGCTATTAAAAAAATAATATGATGAACTTTACAAGCAAATGGATGGAACTAGAAAAAATTACCCTGAGTGAGGAATTTCAGATCTAGAAAGAAAATATGGCATATATTCACTTGTACGTGGATATTATCTGAGGGTAGATATAGAGTAGACTAGAAGGAACAGATAGGTCTCATTAGGAAAGAGAAATAGAATAGATAGAAATGGATGGAAGAGGGGTCTCAAGCAGGTGGATTAAGTGCCGAGGGGAGGCTAAAATAGGTTGGTAGAAGCAATACTGGGCAAGACAGCGAAAATTAAGAGACATTTGGAGGATAGTATAAGACTGTAAAAACATACTAAAATATATATGTATACAAAGCAGATCTGAATAAAATTCTCAAATAACAGGTAAGACAGTTTCTACTAGCCATCTCTTGTCATCAATGAGGCTTCCAGTAGCTTATTTGGGTTATTGTCCTAAGGGGCTCCATGAGAATACTCAAACAACCCAGACTGTTGCCAAGGTTGTAGGCTGTTCTCCACAAACTGACAGGAAGGCTGAAGTCAACAACTCATTGAGCATAGAGATATTGTGCTACATAAAGCCTTCACCCCAACATTCCACAGTTGGCAGAGGAATGTACTCGGAACACTGTGAAAAGAGGAACTTCAAGCAACCACAAACTTTTTATCTACAATGGTGTATTACTTTCAAGATAGCCTGGTGTAATAATGACATAAAACATGTGAGAGTAACCAATTATTAACTGATTTGATTTAAGGTCCACTTCATGAGATGGAATTCATACAGACACTGCTCAGATGACCAAAAACCTGCAACTAGTTAGCCCAGGGACCTAGGGTAAAAACAATAAAACTGGTCTAAATTTAAAAAAATAGAGTTTTAAAATTATTCCTAATGATATTCTGATATATGAAGAGATCAATATCTTGTTTAGTTATCATTAGAGAACCTTCCTCTTACATCAGATTGAACAAAAATAGAGACTCATAGCCAGACTTTATGCAAAGAATAAGAGTCCTTGGAATACTAAACCCTTTGGGATATCTTCATCAAATCCTTCTTCTCAGACGTCAGGGAACCCAGCAGAGGAGGCAGAAACAATGTAACTGACACAGGACATGTAGGACACCAAGAAAACAAGGTCCTCTAAATCAGCATGAGCAACACTCATGTGAACTCACAGATGCTGAAGCCGTATGCACAGAGCCTGCATGGATGTGTACCAGGTCTTCTGTGTATATATTGTGCCTTTCAGTCTAGTGTTTTTATGGGACACCTGAGTGTGTGAATGAGTGCCTCTGTGATTCTTGTGCCTTCTCTTGGACTCATTTTCTTTCTGTTGGTTTGTCTTGTCCAGCTTTGATGTGATAGCTTTTTAAACTATCGAATGAATGAATAAAACCTAGCCACTGGGGTAAAGGCTAAAACTCAACTGTCATTTATACCTGCTGGGAGAGGGAACATCAGGTCTCTCCAGTGAAGTGACAATGAGTATATCGTTCACTCCTGGACAAACCTCAAAAGTAGTTGCCCGACATATAATAAATGCCACATTTATATGTGTGTGCTTTTATTTGGTTACAACTTAGTTTTAGCTTTTGGTTTTGTTACTGTTTTTTTGTTTGTTTGTTTGTTTTTTTGAGTGGTGTTTCATTTTGTTTTCTTGATTTTGGAGGTTTTATTGTATTGGGTTTTTGTTTTTGGAGAAAGAACTTAAAGTCGGGCGAGTAATCTGGAAGGACACTGAAATTGGCCATGAATAATTGTTGGAGTTGGTTAAGGCAGACCTATGAGTGTTTAGATATTATTCTAATTTAGCATATTTAAACGTTTAAAATTAAACCAATACAATCCAATCTGTTCGGATTAGGACATTATAGCAGGAACAGAACGGAGAGTTATTTTGTTTCTTTGGGGGTCCTATCGCTGCATTAAAAAAACAAAGAACAAAATTTAAAATTCTCATTATCTATTTTTCTACTTTCATGGGAAGTGAATAGCCATGTATTCAGATACCTAGGACTGAGGAAGTGTGAAATAGGCCTGGAGAAAATGGTGAGATCTGCTTGCTAGGAAACAGACTCTGGTGGAGTGACCTGGGACCCATCACCAGTAAAGTGCACAGGAAGAATGGTCAGACATCACCCAAAGGTGAAGGTCACACAGGTACAACAGAAGCCCACAAGGAAGCTCTGTGGCCAGGTGTGCCTACAGGTTGTTCCAGTGGAGACTTGAGGTTGGGTGTGCTTTTCTTCACCAGCCTTTGCAGGGAAGACTGCTGTCTGGGGATGGTCTTGTCTTATGTGAGGCAAGGAGCTTAGGCCAGGAGTAACCTTGAGAGTCCTGGCTATGCATGACTAACATTAGATCCCTATCAGCACCTTGTCAGCAGGCATGGGGATGAGGGCCTCAGGCTGGGTGGCATCCCGACAGTGCCCCATGTTACATGACAACACACCATCACACTATCCTTACTCCTCACCAAGCCCAAAATTATGGATCCCGGATAAATAATTTGTCAAAATTAGTCACAACTGGCCAATATTTTACCTCAGAGTCCTGAAAGCACAAGCCAAATTAGGTGGCAAAAGGTGATGTGTTAGTCATGCCCTTTGTGTGACACAATGTCTTGAATGTCACAGCCCTGACATTCCTCACATTGCAAAGAGTCTCTTAGAATTATTTCTACTGTCATTTTAATGGTAAAATCTAACTTAAAAAAACTTAATACTCATTGAAGTATTAAGAATAGTGCCTACCAGCGGAAGGGGAAGCCCTTGGTC
Organism: Rattus rattus; assembly: GCF_011064425.1. Lineage (NCBI taxonomy): Eukaryota > Metazoa > Chordata > Mammalia > Rodentia > Muridae > Rattus > Rattus rattus. The sequence goes on along the minus strand of NC_046160.1, from coordinate 78,071,763 downwards.
CTGCCAAGGCTGGACCCCCAGTGAACGGGATTCTTGAGGGGAGGGCGGTGATGGAGGGAGGCTAGGGAGGGGAACACCCATATAGAAGGGGAGGGGGAGGGGTTAGGGGGATGTTGGCCTGGAAACCGGGAAAGGCAATAACAATTGAAATGTAAATAAGAAATACCCAAGTTAATAAAGATGGAAAAAAAAAAAAAAGAACAGTGCCTAGACCCAGAAGTTCGGACAATCCTGAGACTGCAGGACAGTCTGCCACTTCTACCTACCTCTTGCACATCTCTGGCCCAAAAGGAAACTGCATAGTGCCTCTGGATACAGGACTATAGGAGCAATCAGCAGCAGAAACCCCCTGGAACTGAACTGAACCGGTCACACAGCTCTCTGTACCCAAATCCTGATCCAAGAGGAAATCGCCTAGTGCCATCTGTGGCCCCTAGGCACAGGGACCTAGGAGCAGTCAAGGGCAGGACCATTATGGTTTCTGCCCATGCCTAGAGCTGAAAGCCAGTCTCCAGGAGCACCTACACACCTGAGAGGAGAGCTCTCTGTTCCCAGATCCAGCTGCAAGAAAACAGGTCTACCAGAGTGCTGACACACAGGCCTACAGGAGGGTCAAGCCGCTGTCACAGAGAGCAAAACAACCTAACACCAGAGACAAGCTGATGGCAAGAGGCAAGCACAGGAACCTAAGCAACAGAAACCAAGACTACTTGGCATCATCAGAGCACAGTTTTCCCACCAAAGCAAATAGTAGATATCCAAATGCACAGGAAAAGCAAGATTTATATATAAAATCACATTTTGTGATGATGATGGAGGACTTTAAGAAGAACATAAATAACTCCCTTAAAGAAATGCAGGGGGTTTGGGGATTTAGCTCAGTGGTAGAGTGCTTGCCTAGCAAGCTCAAGGCCCTGGGTTCGGGTCTCAGCTCCAAAAAAAAAAAAAAAATGCCGTTTAAGAAATGCAGGAAAACACAAATAAACAAATAGAAGCCCTTAAAGAGGAAACAAAAAAACCCCTTAAAGAATCCCTTAAAGAATTAGAGGAAAACACAGCCAAAAAGGTGAAGGATTTAAAAATGGAAATAGAAACAATAAAGAAAGCACAAAGGGAGACAACCTTTTGATAGAAAACCTAGAGAAGAGATCAGGAGTCATATATGCAAGCATTACAAACAGAATACAAGAGATAGAAGAGAGAATCTCAGGGGCAGAAGATACCACAGAAAACATTGACACAACCATCAAAGATAATGTAAAATACAAACAGCTCCTGGCCCAAAGCATCCAGGAAATCCACGACACAATGAGAAGATCAAACCTAAGGATAATAGGTATAGAAGAAAGTGAAGACTTAAAGGACCAGTAAATATCTTCAACAAAATTATAGAAGAAAACTTCCCTAACCTGAAGAAAGAGATACCCATAAACATACAAGAAAGCTACAGAACTCCAAATAGATTGGACCAGAAAAGAAACTCCTCCCATCACATAATAGTCAAAATACCAAATGCACAAAACAAAGAAAGAATATTGAAAGCAGTAAGGGAAAAAGGTCAAGTAACATATAAAGGCAGACCTGTAAGAATTATACTAAACTGCTCACCAGAGACTATGAAAGCCAGAAGATCCTGGACAGATGTCATACAGACCCTAAGAGAACACAAATGCCAGCCCAGGCTCCTATATCCAGCAAAACTCCCAATTAATATAGATAGAGAAAACAAGATGTTCCATGACAAAAACAAATTTATACATTATCTTTCTACAAATCCAGTCCTACAAAGAATAATAGATGGAAAACTCCAACACAAGAAGGGAAACTACACCCTAGAAAAAGCAAGAAAGTAATCTCTTTGCAAAGAAACCAAAAGAAAAGAGACAAACATAATTAGGAAATGAGATAAAGTAACCAGTTGATTGGGGAGGCAGATTACGAGGGGAAGATCTGTGTAGTCCAGTGGAAATGGGAAAAGGGGAAGGGGACACAGAGATGGTCTGTTACAGAGCTAGGAATGAGACTAGTGGATTGGATTTGGAGCAGCTGAGAAAGAGGTGAAGATGTGCTGTTAGCCTTCCTGTTTCCATGACCAGATTGCCCTATCAGTTTCTAGGGGGAGTTCCTGCTAGTGCTGGGGGCTGGAACAAAACAACTAATGGGGGAAGGAAGTTAGGAGGTGAAGTTGGAGGAGACTACTGTAGGTGTTCTGCTGTAGACGTGGGGAAGAGACTGTGAGGTTGGACTTGGAAGAATAGAGAGAGAGGTGAGGACCTGCAGTGATCCTACCTGCTTCCCTAGCCACAGTGCCTGTGGGTTCCCAGGGACACCATGCTGGAGTTGGGGAGTGGAGGGAAGGAACTTATGAGGGGAAGATCTGCGGGATCTACCTCAATGGAGTCGTCTGGGGCAATTTTTCTTTAATAGCATCATTAACTATCTTTCAGTGCTCACATTTCTAATTATCTTCTAAATTTTAGAAAAATCACTTTACTTTTATTTGTAGAGTTTGGATGCTCGCTTCAGGTAATATCCAAATATTAGGAACAGTTAATATGTTCTTAAAGGTTGCCCTCCACAAGTATTATCCTCCCTCCAGTCTCTTCACTAAAGGCTACAGTCTGAAATCCCGTGTGATTGTTTAACATTTATGATTATTTCCAGTAAATTAGCAATTGTACCCAAGGGCTTTCATTTCATCTACTTTTAGTTCTCCCCCCCCCTTTCCTCCTTTTTGTTTTGACAAGAAATTTTCCATGGGATTTGGTTCTTTTTCAGGCAGCATCTCTAGTCTCATTAGTCGTGCTCTGTAACCGTTTGCATCTGTAGTGAGCAATGCCAGGACATCATGAAAATGTCAAATGGCACATTTCATTATTTTATCTTCACTCATTTGCAGTATATTTTAAATTTTTATTTTATTCTTATTTTTTAATTATTTTATATATTTATATCCCAAATGTTGCCCCTTTTCCCAGAGATCTTCACCCCATCCCCGCTCCTCTTCCCCTCTGAGAGTGTGTTCCCTCTTGGGGATCCCTCTTCCCTGGGGCATTAAGTCTCTATAGTTAGGCACATCCTTTCCTACTGAGGTCAGACAAGGCAGTCCTCTGCCTGGGGATCTTGGAACAGCACATGTATACTCTTCGGTTGGTGGCCTCATCTCTGGGAGCTCCCAGGGGTCTGGGTTAATTGATACTGTTGGTCTTCCATGGGGCTGCCATCACCTTCAGTTCCTTCAATCCTTCCCTTAACTCTTCCATAGGGGTTCCTGACCTCAGTCCAGTGGTTGGCTGTGAGTATCTATCTGCATCTGTCTCAATCAGCTGCTGGTAGAGCCTCTCAGAGGACAGCCGTACTAGACTCCTGTCTGCAAGCACAGCATAGCATCAGTAATAGTGTCAGAGTTTGGTACCTGCCCATGGGATGTATCCCAGGTTGGGCAGGCCACTGGACACCCTTTCCTTCAGCCTCTGCTCCATTATATTTTATGAAGAGAACTCTCTTTTCATACATTATTTGGTAAACAAAGACCCAATCTGAACAAAAACAATTGCTATGTTCTAGAGTTGGATGTTGCTCAATGATATACTAGCATGTATACATAAGACCTTGGGTTTGGTTCCTTGGTCCCTGTGCTGCAAAAAGGAAGAAAAAAGAAACTAAGAAGGAAGGGAAGGACAGAAAGAAAATAGACCCTTCTTATTGATTTACTAATCTTGTTTGCTATTCTAATTAATAACATTGTTTATTCTAATTAATAACATTGTTATTAATTGTTCTAATTAATAATTCTAATTATTCTAATTACTAATTAAGTTTATTATTCAGTATGACTAGTTAATTTTTATTTTTTCAAGGTTATCTGAATTCTATGAGTTTGTAACAACTTTCAGGCTGTTGAAACAGGTTTTTCTGTCTGTGGGAGCCTCTTTTAAGTTGATTAGGTGAACTTTTATGACCCCTTCTTTATCTCTGTGGGTTTCTTGACACTTGTACACTGCTATCCCTGCTGTTAGTTGTTCATTTCCCGAAAGGGTCTGATTGTTTCTAGTGGGGAAAGAATTTCACAGTACAATACAGGCTGAGGGAGGAGTGACCATTAATTTATTGTAGTCCTTATGTGAAAAGGAGGCAGGAAGGGGGAGCATTGTGCTGTTCCTTTTATATCTCTCTCTAATTTTATCATGTATTACTCATTTTCTTTATCACATATCAGTCACACATGAATATATATTTCAAAAAAGTCATTAAAAATTCTTTTCATTCCCATCTCATGACACTCTTCCTGTCTAAATTGACTGTAATTAAGTTTGCTGTGAACTCTTTTAAATGTTTTCTTAGCCAGTGTTATTACATAAGAAGTATTGCTCAGGGTTCTATATTCTATTTCAGTATATTCAGATGATCTTCTTTTTTAACCCATAGAAATCAGATTGGAGAAGCTTAATAGATCACCATGGAACCGGTCTCCCGGCCTCTGCACTGCCAACTCCAGAGGGAGCTGTTTACACGAAGCTCTCCCTGATTGACTTCCCCGGGCATTTACGGCACACAAGCCGAAGGAAGCAAAGGGACAATGAACAAGGAACTGAACACATAGAAAACAGCTATTAAATACATGAAAATATACTCAAGTTGGCTTGTAATGAGATCAATGCAAAGTGAACCTTAGACCAAAATACTGTTTTTACTACGAGATTGGCAAAGATTAAAATAAACACAACCTCATTCGATGTTGGAACAGTTGCCTTTCTGACAGTTTGGCAACACATTCAATTAAAAATATGTTCATTGCTGCAAATTCAAATTTTAAGAATTTACCCTACAGGGATCCTTAAAATTCTGGAAAATGGCATAGAAATAATGTAGAATTTTTCCCCTCTTTTTTTCATTTGTTTTGAGCACTTTTAAAAAAAAAATCGTTCATTTTACATTCCAATTGCTGTACCCCCTCTCCCACAGTTCCTTCCCCCTCCTCTTCTCCTCTAAATGGAGCCCCTCCCCAGTATTCCCACTCTGGCACTTTAAGTCTCTGCAGGGCTAGGGCTTTTCCTCCCACTGAGGCCAGACAAGACAACCGAGTCAGGGGGACGGATTCCACAGACAGGCAACAGCTTTAGCGACAGTCCCTCGCTCCAGTTATTTGGGATCCACGAGAAGACAGAGCTACACATCTGCTACATATGTGTGGGGGTGGGGTGGTGTCTAACGGGCTCTGAGACCCTTCAAGGGTCCAGGTTAGTTAACGCTAACAGTGTTCCTCCACGGTGTTCCTGTGGAGTTCCTATCCCTTCAGGGCCCTCAATCCTTCCCCTATTTCTTCCATCAGAGTCTCCAAACTCCATCCACTGTTTGGCTGTGAGTGTCTGCATCTGCCTGCGTCAACTGCTTGGTAGAGCCTCTCAGAAAACAGCTATGTTAGGCTCCTGTCTGCAAGCATAACAGAGTATCATTATAGTGTCAGGGACTGGTGCTTGCCCATGGGATAGGTTTCAAGTTGAGCCAGTTATTGGTTGTCCATAACCTCATTCTCTGCTCAGTCCCCCATCCTTGCATTTCTTGCAGGATAAATTTGGGGTTTTGTGGGTGGGTTGGTGTCACTATCGCTCCACTGGGGTTCCTGTCTGGCTACTTTGGGTCCTATATCATTACTGCTGTGAGGCTCAGCTAAGCTCACCGCCATTGATTCTTAGGCACCTCCCTTATCTCAGGTCTCTCAAGAATCTCCCTGCCAGCTGTAGATTTCCATTCATTCTCATGGCCCTCTGGCCCCCGCTCCCGACCCTCCCCACATCTGATTCTGACCTCCCCTCCCCATCTCCTCTCCCACCCAGTTCCCTCCTTTCATCTGCTTCCTACCACTATTTTATTCCCCATTATGAGGAGGATTCAAACATGCTTGCTTGGGCCTTTCTTCTTATTTAGCTTCTTTGGGTCTGTGGAGGGTAATGTGGGTATCCTATATTTATGGCTAATATCCACTTATAAGTGAGTACATACCATGCATGTCCTTTGGGTCCGGTTACCTCCTTCAGGGTGATATTCTCAAGTTCCATCCACTTGCCCACACAATTCATGATGTCTTTGTTTTTACTGGCTGAATAGTATTCCATTGCGTAGATGCACCACATTTTCTTTATCCTTCAGTTGAGGGACATTTAGGTTGTTTTCAGTTTCTGGCTATTATAAAGAAAGCTGCTATGAACAAAGCTGAGCAAGTGTCGCTGTGGTAGAGTGGGCATCTTCGGGACATATGCCCAGGAATGGTACAGCTGGGTCACGAGGTAAAAGTATTTCCAGTTTTGTGAGAAACTGCCAAGTTGGTTTCCAAAGCCTGAAGTTTTATCCTAATGTCCTTTGCCTTACAGAAGCTTTTCAGTTTTATGAGGTCCCATTTGACAATTGTTAATCTTAAAGCCTGAGCCACTGGTGTTCTGTTCAGGCAGCTGTCTCCTGTACCAGTGGATTCAAAGCTATTCCCCACTGCCTGCTCTATTAATTTAGTGTATCCAATCTTACATTGGGGGCTTTGATCGATTTGGACTTGAGTTTTGTGAAGGATGATAAATATGGATCTAGTTGCCATTTTCTACATGCAGACTGCCAGTTAGAGCTGCTGGTCTGATGAAGATGCCCTTTGTTCCATTGTATGGTTCGCCTTCTTTGTCGAAAGTCAAGAGTTCATAGGTGTAACTGTATGGTTTTATGTTTGGATCTCTGACTTGATTCCATTGATCAACCAACTGTTCCTATACCAATACCATGAAGTCTTTATGACTACTGCTCTGTAGTAGAGTTTGAAGTCAAGGATGGAAATACCTTCAGAAGTTCTCTTATTGCTCAGGACTGTCCTGAGTTGTTTTTTTTTTCCACATGAAGTTGAGAATTGATCTGTCAAAATCTATAAAGCATTGTGTTAGAATTTTGATGGGAATTGCATTGAATCTGTAAATTGCTCTTGGTAAGATGATCATTTTCACCAATTGAAATTAGTAATTCTACAAATCTGTGACCATGGGAGATCTTTCCAACTTCTGATATCTTCCTCAATTTCTTTTTTCAGAGACTTGAAGTTCTTGTCATAGAGATCTTTCATGGGGCTGGAGAGATGGCTTAGTAGTTAAGAATACTGACTGCTCTTCCTGAGGTCCTGAGTTCAATTCCCAGCAACCACATGGTGGCTCACAACCATCTGTAAAGGGATCTGATATCTTCTTCTGGTGTGTCTGAAAATAGCTACAGTGTACTCATATACCTAAAATAAACAAGTCTTTAAAGAGAGAGAGAGAGAGAGAGAGAGAGAGAGAGAGAGAGAGAGAGAGAGAGATCTTTTACTTGCTTGATTAGAGTTACACTAAGGTATTTTATTTTATTCATGACTGTTGTAAAGGGTGTTGCTTTCATAATTTCTTTCACAGCCTGTTTATCATTTGTATAAAAGAGGACTAATGATTTTTTTTTTAGTTGATTTTGTATCCAACCACATTGTTGAAGGTGTTTATCAGCTGTAAGAGTTCTCTAGTAGAATTTTTGGGTCACTTATGAACACTCTCATATCACCCACAAATACCAATACTTTGACATCTTCCTTTCCAATTTTTACCCCTTGAACACCTTTAGTGTCGTATTGCTCTGGCTAGAACTTTGAGTTCTATGTATGTTAAATTGATAGGGAGAGAATGGGCAGCCTTATCTTGTCTCTGATTTTAATGGAATTGCTTTAAGTTTCTCTCCACTTAATTTGATGTTGGCTGTTGGCTTGCTGTGTATTCTTTTTAGAATGTGTATGCCTGTATCCCTGATCACTCTCACGACATTAGTATGAATAGGGGTTGGAATTGCTTTTTCAGCATCTAATGAGATTATCGTGCATTTTTTCTCTTTCACTTTGTATTTATGATTACATTAATGGATTAATGGATTAATGGATTTTCTTATATTGAACTATCCTATCATCCCTAGGATGAAACCTACTTAATCATGATGATTTTATATGTTCTGAATTGAGTTTTATGAGTATCTTATTATTTTTGCATCAATGTTCATAAGAGAAATTGGTCTGAAATTTTCTTTACTTGTTCAGTCTTAGTGTGGTTTAGGTATGGGGTGATTAAGCCTTCATAGAATGAGTTTGGCAGTATTCCTTCTGTTACTATTTTATGAAATAATTTGATGAGTATTGGTATTAGCTCTTCTTTGAAGGTCTGACAAAATTCTGTACTAAGACCATCTAGTTCTGGACTTTTTTTTTAGTTGAGAGACTTTTAATGAATACTTCTTTTTCCTTACATGTTATAGGGCTGTGTAAATAGTTTACCTGGTCTTGATTTAAGTTTGGTAAGTGGGTCTGTCTAGAAAATCATCCATTGCATTAAGATTTTCCAATTTTGTGGAGCACAGGCTTTTGAAGTCAGACCTAAGTATGAATTGTCACGTCTCCCTTTTCATTTCTGGTTTTGAGTCCTGTCTCTGTGTCTTTTGGTTGGTTTGCCTAAGGGTTTGTCAATCTTGTTGATTTTCTCAAAGAACCAACTCGGTTTGGGTAATTCTTTGTATTGTTATATTTGTTTCTAATTGATTGACTGCAACCCAATTTTTTATTTCCTGCCTTCTACTCTTCTTGGGTGTCTGCTTCTTCTAGCTCTTTCAGGTCTATCAAGCTGCTGACATTTTTAAATTCCTGTTATGAGAACTTTCTAATTTCTTTACAGAGACCCTTAGTGCTATGAACTTTCCTCTTAGCTTCCTTGCTTTCATTTTCTGTTAGTCCCATAAGTGTGGGTGTGTTGTGCCATCGCTGCCTCTAGCACCTTCCTGAAAAATAAAACTTAAAGTCACCAACCTAAAGTGCTGTATTGTCTTACAGCTTGAGCATTAAAATGTTAAGAAGGAAGAAATCTTAGAAGTTCCCTGCTCTTTAATATGTAAATTTCAACTAACAGCAATCGTTTACAGGCAGCTGCTGCCTTTAATATTTCAGCTTCTTCATGCTGAGATGTTTAAAACCTATCCAGTTTTCAGAACTGCTTTCTCATTAAATACAGCGTTACTAATTACTAAGTAATAACTCTTCTCTCCTGCCTGAGAATTATGGACGAAGGGTGGAAATGCAACAGATTTTGAGCAATAGACTAATTAAAATATTTTCTTATGAAACTTGTTTAAGGTTACACGGAAATTATAACAAGTGATTTTTTTTTCTTTTCCATTGCTTAGCATGCATCATTTCGATGTGATTTCTCTTTCCACAATCCACAACGTGCCCTGACAGCCAATGAAAGCCCTGTGGTTAGTCCCACTCCACAGGAAACAGAGTCGTGATCCTTGATGAATTAAAGATAAAATATTCCCCCAAAAAATTCTATAAAAGAAATGGAATATTGTAGACATGATATTCCTTTCTTTTCTGTGACACCTTTACACTTCAATTCTGGGATAATGATGTCTTGTGTCCTAAGTATTAAATAATCCATACACATCCTCTTATTTATTTCTTCCTGCCTGGTGGTAGCAATAATAAACTTTAGCTCAATCCTATGCAACTTTATGTTATCTTTTCCTGGATTTTTACTATATTAAAAACAACAACAACAAAGAATGCATAGCCAGTTTGATGGTCCCAAGAAGATGGCTTTTAAAAACAGACCCGTCCATTAATCAATGAAAGAATGAGCTGACCTCTAGACACTATAACCTTTCCCATTTGCAAACTTGCTCTATCTATCTATCTATCTATCTATCTATATCTCTCTATCTCTCTCTGTGTGTGTATGTATGTGCATGCATGGAAATGTTCAGAAGAACTGAATGAATGAATGAATGAATGAATGAATGAATGAATGAATGAATGAATATCTCACACACAGTGCTGGTAACAAGCTTCAAAATAACATTTCACTATGAACGTGAATTTGGTTTTTGTTTGTTTGGTTGGTTTGGTTTGGTTTTTAAATTTTTAATTGGTTATTCTATTTATTTGCATTTTGAGTGTTATCCCCCTTCCTGATTTCCCCTCCAAAAACCCTCTATTCCATCCCCGCTGCTTCTATGATGCTCCCCCACCCGCTCTCACTCCCACCTCACCACCCTAGCATTCCCCTGTGCTGGGGCATCGAGCCTTCACAGGACCAAGGGCCTCTCCTCCCACTGATGCCAGACAATGCCACCCTCTGCTACATATGCAGCTGGAGCCATGGGTCCCACCACGTGTACTCTTTGGAGAGTGAATTTGTATATAAGACACAATTCCTATTTTCCACAGAACCAAAGAGCAGTAGGAATGGGAAGGAGTGAATAAAGCAGAGACTGAGAATAGTGTACAAACTTTCCTCCTAAAACGTTCACAGAGCAAGTGGAGCTCAGGCCATCACTTGAAGATGAAAATGTTTTCGGAGTCAGGATGTCCGTTCCAAGCAAAGCAAACAGCATGTGCCGACAGTATGGAGTCTGACGCAATGCTTTAGGAAACCATTAGGCTGTTTCACACATAATTAAGCAAACACTCCCCCTGCAATCCAGCAATTCCACCTGTACATACTTACCTAAAAGAAATAAAGCAATAGACCTCCTCCTCCCCCCACCAAAAAAAAAAGATTTTAATAAGAATACATAGGGCTACTTTGTTCCCAAATAAAACTATAAAACAGCACCCATAAAAATAAATGAATTGAGCAGTGTTCATACAGTGGAACAGTGGTTTCTCCTGCCTTGTTCAATAACAGATAATTTCAAAACACATGAGGTGAAGAAATCAAACAATGGAGAGTACGTACTGCATGTGCACACATTTACGAAGTTCAACAGCAGGTGACCCTAATCAGTGCTGATGGGGAGAAGAACAGGAGTTTAGGGGATACAAGGACAGTTGAATGAAAGTGAGCAAAGAAAAGCTTTTTATTCATTCACTTATTTATTTATATCAAATGCTGCCTCTCCTCCCTGTGGCCCCCCGCTTACAGATATCCCCCCCCTCCCCTTCTTCTCTGAGAAGGTGCCCTCCTCTGTATTTCTCCAGACCCTGGCACATCAAGTCTCTGCCAGATTAGGTGCATCCTCTCTCACCGAGGCCAGACAAAGCAGCCCTGTTAAGAAATGGATACCACAGTCAGGCTACAGCTTTAGGGAGGGTCTCAGCTTCAGTTGTTGGGGGACCCACACAGAGACTATGATGGTTTCAATATGCTTATCCCAGGGAGTGACAATATTTGGAGGTGTGGCCTTGTTGGAGTAGGTGTGGTCTTGTTGGAGGAAATGCATCACTGTGGGTGTAGGCTTTAAAACCCTCGTCCTAGCTGCCTGGAAGCCCGTCTTCTCTTGTTTGCCTTCAGAACAAGATGTAGAACTCTCAGCTCCTCCTGTACCATGCCTGCCTAGATGCTGCCATGCTCCCACCTTGATGTTAATGGACTGAACCTCCAAACCTATAAGCCTATTAAATGGTGTCCCTTATAAGAGTTGCCTTGGTCATGTTGTCTCTTCACAGCAGTAAAACCCAAACGAAGACAGAGACTGAGCTGCATGTCTGCTACATATGTGCTAGAGGCCTCGTTCAAGCCCTTGTGTGTTGTTTGGTTGGTGGCTCAGTCTCTTAGATCTCACACTGGTCCAGGTGAGTTAACTCTCTTGGTCCTTCTTTGGGATTCCTACCCCCTTCAGGGCCTTTAGATCCTTGCCCCAACTCTTCCATAAGAGCCCCCAACCTCTATTCAATGTTTGGCTGTTTCAGTCAGTTGCTGGGTAGAGCCTCTCAAAGGACAGTTATGCTAGGCTTCTGTCTATAAACATAACAGTATCATTAAAAATGTCAGGGATTGGTATTTGCCCATGAAATGGGTTTCAAATTGGGCCGGTTATTGGTTGGTAATTCCTTCAGCTGCTCCATCCTTGTCCCTGCATTTCTTTTAGACAGGACAGATTTGGGGCGGAACGTTCTATGGGTGGGTTGGTCTCCTTATCTCTCCACTATGGGTCCCAGAGGTGGCCTCCTCAGGTTCCACATTCCCACTGTTAGGCATCTTGGCTAAGGTCACCTGCACTGACTTCAGGGAGCCTTCTGCACCTCAGGTTTCTGGGGCTTCCTAAAGGCTCCCCCATCCCGGTAGCTACAGATTTCCATGTATTCTACTAGCCCTCTGGATCTCTTTCCTGTCTCTCAGCACACCTGACCCTGACCCCTCATTTCACCCCCACTCCCACTCCTCTACCTTCCTTCCCTCTGCCTCCTATGACTACTTTATTCCCCCTTTTAAGTGTGATTCAAGCATCCTAGCTTGGGCCTTCCTTCTTGCTTACCTTGCAATAACTTTTTTAATTCCAGCACTTAGAGCATAGAGACAAATTGATTCCTGTGAGTTCAAGGCCACCCTCATCTATATAGGAACTTTCAGGCCAGCCATGTATGTCAGTTGGTGATGTCATTCATTATTCGGGTTTGTATGAGATCTTGTGTGCATGGCTTTGCTTTCATGTTTAGAAAATGATCTAACAACAGACTTCATTTACAATCTGCCATTTACAATCTTTACACCCTGTCTTCTGCAATGGTTCCTGAGCTTTAGGTTATAGAGGTTGTGTTGTAGGTGAATCAGTTGGGGTCACAATCACCCCATGGTCAGTTCTCTGCATTTTGACCAGTTATGGCCATCTATAATTGTCTCTATCTTCTGCAAAAAGAAACTTCTTTGTTGATGTGTGACAGCTACAGTTATCTAAGTATTTTAGTATTTTTAATTCAGTTCGGAATTATACTAATATAGAAAAGTAACACTAGTAGACTCCCTTCTAAGATTTATGAGCTCAGTAGCTAAGAAGAGTTGGCTGGGTTTATAGAACCAAGCATGACTATACCAGTTGACATGTCAACATGGATAAGAGATACTCCATGGGCTTCCATCCCTAGATAAAGAACTACAGCAAGTTGATGACTACTGAGAGAGGAAGAATTAGTCTTCCCCAGAGATGAGGTCCCTAATTAATTACCCAGTACTAAGTAAACAGTCTAAAAACATATACATATAACAAATCAAATAAACTAAACAAGTTGTCCTTGTGTATTTATTCATATATGTGTGTACTTATATATTTATTTATATATGTGATAATAGTAAAAATAAGAAGACACGAATTTAAGATGGATGAATTTAAGAGGAGAGAAAGGCAATTGGAGGGAGAACAAGTCTCTTAGTCATTGTTCTATTGCTGTGAAGAACCACCATGACCACGGCATATTACAAAGGAAAACATTTTATTAGGGCTGGGTTACATTTTCAGAGAATCATCATGGTGGGAAGCACAGCATGCAGGCGAACATGGTGCTGGAGGGGTTCTACATCCAGATCAGCATGCAGCATCAAGAAATTAAAAAGAAAAAAAAAACTGGGCCTGGCTTGAGTACTTAAAATCTCACATCCCACCCCCAGTGACACACTTCCTCCAACAAGGCCATACCTACTCTACCAAGGCCACACCTCCTAATCCCTGCCAAGTGTCTGATGACCAGCACTCAAATATATGAGCTGAGGGTGGGGATGGGGCTTCATTCCTATTTAAACCACCACAATAAGGAAGAAAGAAATTATATAATAATACTTTAATTGATTAATAATAAAAATTTTAAATGACAGGGACAAAGAAGAACACACCTATAACCCCAGTGCTGGGAAGGTAGAAACAGAATGATCCCCGGGGCTTGCAGGCCAGTCAATCTAGCCAAATTGTTCAGCTCTAGGTGCAAGAAGAGACCCTCTCTCCAAATATTAGGGTGGAGATGGGATGGAAAGATGGCTCAGCATTGATGACCTCTTCCTGTTCTTCCAGAGAACTGAATTTGGTTCTCATCTCTCAAGTAGGATGGCTCCACTCTAGATCCGATGCCTCTGGCCTTTGCTAGCACCTGTCACAACCACATACACATACCCACATGCATGCATGTACATATACTAACATTTTTAATTAGTAATAAAATAAAATTTTAAAAACAGTAAGGTAGAGAGTGATTGGGGGAAACACTGAATGTCAGCCTCTGGTCCTATAAGCATGTGCAGGTACATCCACATGCACACGTGCATACACACACATGAAGATATAAACACTACAAAACTTCAATAAAATAAAGAGCAAACTTTGGCTAGAAATACAGCTAGTATTCACCAAACCTGAGATTCAATCCCCAAGACCCCATAAAACCAGACATGATGGCTTGTGTTTGTAATCCCAGCACTGGGGAAGTAGAAAGGGGCGTTTATAAATTCAATATCACACTCGTGTACACAGGAAGTTAGAGGAAAGCCTAGGCTATATAAAACCCAGTTTTTATATTTGTATACTTGAGCACGTGAGCTTTGAATAGGATAGATCAATCTTTTGCTATCTCAGAAGAACCAAAAACCGTAAAGGAGATGACAGAGAGACACTTTCACCTTGAGGTCACAAAATGCATCCTGCTTTTACTTCCACATGATGCCATAAAATACGATCATAGAAAACCACAGTGACAAACACAAATGACCCAACTACAAGCTTCAATTTTTCCTCCCCATACATATTTTTTATACTTTATTACTCTACACTAATTCCTATTTACTGGTGTATCTAAGAGAGCTGATGACATTTTCATAGCCTTGTGAAAGTCACAAACATGGTCGATTTCTTCAAATTAATGAGCACTGAATTCAGGACACAATTAAGAATGTGCTTATACTACACAGAAAATAAAACCATGGCAAGAGGAATAAAACATTTCTTTGTCTTCTCAGGTGAGTGGTAACATATAAAACACACATTTAGTGCACGTCCAGACACCCTCTCTAAATAAAGGAAGATGTTAAAACTCTATGAAAAGAATATACAAAGCAAATAGGTCACTATTGTCCAAATGGGACAGAGAGGAAGCGTGACGACGAGGAAGCAGAAGGTGAGAAGACTGTTTCCCATAAGCACCTGCTCATCTCCATTAATGAAGACAGAAACGCTGACCTTCATTCAGGCCTGAAGAGCAGGGACTGGAGTGGAAGTCCTTCAGAGAGAGGCATTGCATTCTGAGAGAGTCAAGTGCTGTAACTTGAAACAAGCTTCACAACCAGAGCAGAAATACAAGAAAAGCCATTGATCTGCATTGCTGCTTTCTTTGACCCCACTATAAGAATTTTATCAAAGCTCACACTCGGCTAACAATGAGCAAGCCAGGACTGGCAAGATAAGCCTACACTTCAAATAGAAATCCCAATTTTGCCTCAATCGTAATGAAGGGTAGCTGCAGAAAGTGTGTCCCTAAGAAGAAAAGAATTGGAGAAGAGTGATCATGGAAACAGAGGCAGGAAAACACATAGGAAGGTTGCTGTCATGTACAAGTTCATGAATCATAATTCGTAAAGACTCCCAGCTTTCAGAACCTAAAACCCTCCTAGGTTCTTTATTGGGAGTGTATCTGCCTTACTTCATTTAAACCTTGGGCCAAAGTAATAATGCCTTATAATGATCATGTTAAGTCAACAGAGGCCAGGGGGCTAAAGGGACCTATGTCTCATGGTAAGAAAATGACAGGCGTTTAAGATTTATCTCTCGTCCTCTCCCTCCATGAGCTGTATTATGTGTATAAAAAGCCTCTACCCTGGTGATAGGCAGAGGGTAGAAGGAGGAAACTAAGGGGCACGCTGCAGTGACCAGTGCAACAGAGAGTAACATACAGGGTGACACCACTCACCTCTGAGGGCTATGCTGCAGTACAGTGGTGATGGAAAGCATGTGGTGGTGCCACTCAGTGCTGGTTATGTTTTCAGCCTGCACTTGTGGGCTGAGGACAAGGGTAATGCCTTATTCATGCTGTTAAAATTCATTAAGTTGACCACACATCATATATTCACTTTTATGTAGACATGCTCTACAGGATGATGTCATACAGGTGAAGACAGGTGCAAGATAGAATAAGGCCTGTCATCAAAGAAGGAAGGATTGGCAGGAGAAAAGGTTTAGAGCAAGGAGGAGACTGAAGCAAAGGGGAGAAGCAACCGGGAGAACATGGACACAGATGTTAAGATTCCTCTCTGCACATTTACAGGTTGTTATGAATATTCTTAAAGGATGGATGTGTATGGGGCTTTGTGTGTCTAGATGAGCAAATTATATGTTATCAATTGGATCAGAGGTTATTGTGTTGTGTGTTCTTTCATGTGGCGATTTAAGTTCAAGAGAGTGTGTGGTGGCTGGAGACATGTGTATGGTGGCAACCTGCCTTGGGAGCTAGATGGGTAGAGAGAGTGTTGCCAGGCACAGAGAGAAGTCATCGGCAGTGTGATATGGGATGGAGCAAAGCAAATGAGAGGCTTTGCTGCTCTGCGGTGCAGGACCTAGTGCAGGGTAAAAGACGGCATTTTAATTTTTATAATTTTACAGCAACAGTGCTCTACCCTCATTAACAAAAAGATAGTGTGCGTTTATTCCTGATCCCAGGCCAGCTTTCTAAGTCTTCCTGTACTTTGGGTTCTTTTTGGTTTTGGTTGGTTGGTTGGTTGGTTGGTTGGTTGGTTGGTTGGTTGGTTGGTTTTATCTGGGCATGGGAAATAGATGTATATTCCAGTCCTCTGGAAGTTATTTAAAAATAGAAAAAGAAAAAAACTTTATTTAGACATATTCTTACCAACAGTTATAAGACTTAAACTTTTTCTAAGGAAATAAGCCTCCCAGCATATTAACATAGAGATGGAGGACAGAGTCAGAGCAGGTCCAAATCAGTACCATCTCCTGCAGCCTTAATGCTAACAGTCAGGAGGCCCTGAGCCTCAGTTTACCCATAATGCAGAGTTTTTCGGTAACTCAAAAGTCCACTTCCCAGGCATATATTTTAGGATGCCTAGGCAAGAGTATTCATAGCTTATAGTGTGAGTTTCACTTATTTCATTCGTAAAAATAGAAAAAAGTATCAATGGTACAAAAAGGAAATGGATAATAAATAACAGTATAAATGATGCAATGAAATAGTCTGTACAGATGAAAACATGCATTATTGTTACATGAATCCATGGATGTATCTCAGAAGCATAGTACTAAAAGACAATATACACAAAATTATAAGTGTGTATGTTATGGTACTATCTATATAAGCTAAAAGCAAGTAAAATGAAATATACCGTTTAGGGATGAGTGGACTCTGGCATCAAATAGGAAAGCAAATAATAAATACAAAATGCGATGCAGTGGTGATGTCTGGAGGGGAGCAAGTGGAAGGAGAAGGGAGTGAGCAGGGCACTGTCCCGCAGTATCAGCCTGTTGATCAGTGCATTCATAAGTATATATATATATATATATATATATATCTTCATAATTTATATATTATCTTTTATGTATTAAGCAATTCATAAAATTTTAAAGATTGCATGTATTGTTCTGAGAAACTGTAGGAGATAAAGGGTGAGGACAAAAGCCAAAAGATACCAATAAATTGTTTTTCTGATCTTCAGTTCCTCCAATAATGTGGTTGTTCCCTGCAGAGAAAAGGTGGAACATAATTTTCTAGTGGCATTTCCCAGCCTCAGCTTTTAGCCTTGCTGCAACACACACCTGAAGACAACGAGCCATACAGATGCATTAGAAAACTGTTTGGCAGGAAGCCGGGCTCACCTCTCCTCTGGAGTAAAGCGCTGGCCCCTCCTTCTAAAGTCTATTTTCTCTCAAGCACTCTTTGAAAGGTGGGGCTGCGAGAGCACGGCACGCAGAGTCCTGCCTTACAGAGTTCACTTGGCTTTCAAGCCGAACAGAAATTTATTTAAAGTGTTAATGAGATTATTTCTGATAGTAAACAGAAAACAAAACAGTGAATTCTGGTGGCTCTTCACATTTTGTGAAATGTGTCTTATGAAAGTAGACTTTTCCTCTTCCTTTTCTATGGTTCCAGAAAAACTTAACCTTATACTCTGCTAAAAGTAACTTCTGAGGGCTTACCTCACATGCACAAAGCCCTGCTTTCCACATGCAGCACATACATGTGCACACAGGAGAACATGTGCACGCACATGCACACACACACACACACACACACACAGTGTTTTAAACATAATTGGCTTTCAATACATTATTCTTTGATAATTTCATGCATACATACAGTATATTTTGATTGTATTCACCTCCAATTTCTCCCAGATTCCCCCCATATACACATTCCCCTCCCATCTTCACATTCTTTTTGTGGGATAAAGCCACCGAGCCTAATTAGTATTGCCTATATGTAAAATGTGTACAACCATCTACCAGAACATATTTAACCTACTGGGGACCACACCCTTAAAGAAAACTTACTCTCCCTCCCTCTCCTGGTAGCTATTATTGGGGGATAATATGTTTCCTGGGGGGGAAAAAGAAGGCAGAAAGGTCAAAATGATGCCTTAATGTTCTCCTTGATGTGTCATTTTTACTGGGCTACAATCTCTGTTTCGCATTGTTAAGTCAAATACTTAAATTTACAGGTATTTCTATAAATATATTTTGTCAATATGATTAAAGTCCACAAGAAATTGACTTTAAATGAAGGAGACTATCCTGGATACTGTAAGTTGCCTGGGTTCATTCACTTAGAAATCCTTAGCTGCAGAACCAAGAATATTAGAATAAATAAAGTTCACATGTAGCTTTAGCCCCTGCCCTTCCCCCCCCAGACCCTGTGGATCTCAACTTTCACAGCCAACCTTCACATTAGATGAGCCAATTCCTTGAGGCAATTCTACTATTGATCCTTTGCTTGCACCTTGACAGACACTGTCTAAGATTCCCTCTATGAAAGACCCTGTGTCTAAACACATTCTTGCTCTCTGTGTTACCTCACCAAGTGAAAAATGGTTCAGAGATGGATGGGATGGGCAGAGGAGTACATTTATCTAGAACCTTCTTGGGAGCCATTACACAGGCACTGTTCCACCTCACTCTACCATAACCCAGGCAAGGTCATCGTAAGCAGCCCCATTGCACACACAAAGAGACTGAAGCAGCGTGACAGTAAGGAGTCAAGTCAGGATAGAATGACCCACGTGGGCTTCCATGCTGCTTCTCCAGAGCTTCCGCCTTCATCTTCTCACCAGTTTATACTCTAAAGTTTTCAAATAAAGCACTATCACAACAATGGAAAGTAAAGAGCATAATCCAATTTAGTTAAAGGACTTGGAAAAATCAGGAGGATAATCAAATTTTTCCTTAGGCATTGACAGAAACATAAAACTCAATTTTTATAACAGACTGTTGAATTCCTCCCAGGAATACTAAAGGAGATGGCTAAGTGACCCAGAGGGTTCATTTGAGTTTCCGCATTATAGGATATGGACTTCAACTTAAAGGGGAAAAGTGATTCACATTGAACCAAACAAATCACTCTCTGAAATATAATGTGTGCCAATCTGCCACTTAATGGCTTATCGAGAAATACTTCATGGTTACCTGTCTGTCCTTAGAGCCTCTTCCTTTAAGAAATTCACCTTGATTATTCTGTCTTTAAAGTACTGCGATTGAACAGTCAAAATCCCAGTTCCATTTAAGCTCACTTCCCTTGGAGCCCAGGGCAACCTGTTACTTAAATACAACGGATGAATTTCACTGTATTTCAATGATTTGGGTGACATTTCCTTGACATTCACAATAAGTCTATAAATTAGAAGAGCTATAGTTTTAACACAAAATGAATAAAATGATCAAAAGAATCCTCTAGTCACTGCCTACCCCAGAGGAGAAGCCAATCTGAGTGCTATTCTCTGCATACATCAAGCCATACACAGAAGCATGAAGAAAGCACCAATAAATTGCCTTTTCTCTTTATGTTTTGGTTTGCTTTTATGTTTTCTAGCTCATGTAATTACTCCCTGTCTTCTATACAGGCAGACTATAGAACACCTTGATTAATTCATTGAAACTTTAATTTACCATAATTTAGGAACCAGAAATTGTTTTCTAAATGTTCAAGCTATAGAGGGGCAAATAACAACATACCAACCTATATCAGGATTCCTTTATGCTTCTTCCTTCCTTCCTTCCTCCTCCTCCTCCTCCTCCTCCTCTTCTTCTTCTTCTTCTTCCCAAAATAAAACACAGAAGCTCAATGAAGAACAAAGGTAAAAAGCCAGGCAGCACCAAACTCAGGTGACATGACTCATCGCAGACTGTGATAGACGATTGCACTCCGAAGGAAACTCCATCCTCTCCCAGGGGATGTGGCTTGCAGGTGCCCTCTTTATCTAACAATGAATAGAGAGATCCAGCTTACACTCGCTGAAGCAATCTATACTAGACCCTGATCCAAACGTTTCACTGTGGAGATAATATTAGTGTCTTACTTTTATCTCTAATGCAAGGCCATATGATCAAGAAGCAGTAGAGCCAGGATTCACCCCCAGGAATCTATGCTTTACAGCAGAACACATCTCTTATCCTACTAGATCAGAAGTGGTTTCTGCAAATCCTGTATCACTTAAGTAGTTGCAGTATCCAACCCACATGATGCACAAGAGTTTGATAATACACTGAGAATAAAACAAAAGAATGGAGATAAGCTGGACAGAGCACTGGGCTCATACGTGTGAACAGGATAACCATAGAACAGATAAATCATAAATCTAAAATTGGAAGGAGATACAACAGTCCAGCATCTGCCTCCCACTAAGTTGATAAAATAATTGCAATATTTCTAAACCTTGGTGACAATGGTTCTAACAAGAAGGAGTATTCTATTATCAAGCAACTAGCTTACATGCTACACATGAAAACTGTCATTGCGAAGCCCATTGTGCCTGGTGTACAACAAATGCACCTAATAAAAAGTCACTTTAAAAGAATTGTGAAAAACAGAAAATTGCATTGCCCCCAATACCCAGTCCCCATGAGCACTACGGTGACTCAAGGTTTGGACAAGATCTACTTCATTTTTGGATGTTGGGTGTGACAGTTGCCATGTTCGCTCCATTTCCGGCATGTGGAGGCATCTGTAGATTCCGTGTGCCTTTGTGACTCAGAGTCACAATGCTATCTTGTCACTTTCGCTTTGCAATTTTTATCTGCTACTTCAAGTGAAGGAGGAAAAGGCCTGAAATGTGTGTTTTTTTAAAATACATCCAGGACCACACTTCACTGGAACTCTTCGCTTGTTAAATAAAAACCATCCAACAGCTGCTAGATGGGAGAGGAATACCAATCACTTCAGAAGCTGAGAAACTTCAGATCTTGAAAAAATCTACCCATTCAGAGCTAGCTGGGGCTGTGATGGTCCTGATGAAATGCTAAATCCAGGCTGCGTTTCTCATCACCGGTGAGATTGAATATGGAGATGCCTACAAGTGTGCCATTTTCTTTGAATGTCATTGTGGAGAGCGTTCATTCTTACACGCACGGTATCTGTAGTCTCATTTTTGTGTGATGTCTTCTCAAGTTCCCTGGCGTGGCTATAAAGCTGTACGTTTACAAGTCCTTTGGCACAACGTTCATGCCAGAGAAATCAGATACACTGCTGAAATTCATTGCATACTGACTACAAAATAGGGACTGTATCAGGGCGTGTTGTGAGATCTATTTCCGTCCTTTTCATGTCTCTCTGAATTTATTTGACAGAATTTCAGAAGAAAAACGCGCTTGCTGGAGGGCAGGCCGTTCAGGCATCTTGCAGGCGCAAGGAGGCTGATAGATGCTTCGCTCTCTTTGCCATTATCTCAAACCTCATTATCTCAGTAGCCCAGCCTCACTCTGAGTACAGCAGCAGTGGGGATTGTTCTCCAACTGTCCTCTGTCTGGGTGTTTCTGGAGGCTTTCCTAGGCAGGTTTAGACTTTTCAAAAGCACAGCCAGTTTTAAAACACTCATATCAATGCCCAAAAGGAAGACCAACCTTTAAAAAGTTTTAGTCCAACAATCACCAGGGCAGTGTCTGAGCTCTCCCCAACATCACATTCCCACTACGGCCTTTCAGAACATGGTTCCCAGTGCCTTCAGCACACTCAGGCTAACCCCCCTTAAGGTAAAGTGGGGCATCTGGGAACCTAATTCTCTCACTTCCCATTCAGCTCTCAATATGCCATACTGTTAAACTCACGGGGCTTTTATCATCATAACGAAACTACTTAGTCTCATGCTCTGTAGTGACTAGATCCATGTCTTTTCAAACTTGGTCACTCAGGAGTAGGAGAAGATTCCTACCTCCTAGGGATTACATACTCCTCTTCTTCTCTGGTATGCTATGTTCTTCCTCCCTCCTCACTCACTCACTCACTTCCTTCTTCCTTCTTCCTTCCTTTCTTCCTTTCCCTCCCCCTCCAACCTCTGGCACCCTGTCTCAGTTGTCTGGATTCCCTGGTTCACATTTGCCTGCACTCTACTCTGACACACTTGTCCTAAACACTCTTGTTCATATTTATGGCTCTAACGTCTGTACGTTGTTAACTATCCAACTATTTGACTAATCAAATCTCTCTTGAACCTCAGGCACATTTTACTTTATGGTAAACATCTTAAGGTGTTTCATAGAACCTCAAGTTTAAGGTGTCTAAAACAATTTTCCCCCAAAAAATTAATTCTTGTGTTGGCAAGATGTCTCAGACAGTCTCTGTTCAGCAAATCGGGTTGACCTGAGTTAGAGTACCAGAACCCATGCAGTGGAGGGAATGAACTGACTGCCTCAAGTTATTCTCTGACCTTCACATGCATATTGGGACACACATGTATGCCCATCCACATGCACACAAATGCACATATGCAAATGTACAATAAGGAAATAGTTCAGTGCTATTTAGTTTAATGAAACACTGTTCCACAGAGTCAAGAAGCTGAGACTAGGTTCATACTAGTCCTCAACCTGAGTCCCAAGTCCCCATTGTTTCTCATCAAAATGACTGTGATGAGTGTCCACACATTGCCAGGTCTTCCATTCTCCATTCCCAAAAGTGACTAAACTCTACAGGTTAAAGTTCAAACTGAAAGGTAAGACGTGCATGCCTTTCTGGAATTTCAGTTCCTACCAGTCTTTGATCACCTCAGATCCTTGTCTACTCCTGCTTTAAGCACTTTGTCCCAGTGGCTCTTACAAGGTAGAGGAACAGTGAAAGTTTGTTTATCTTTATGTGACCCCTTCTCAGTGCCATGACTCACACATCAGAACAGTTTAATGACTGTCTTGACAATAGAGTCATGTGCAGGATGGACGGTATCATGTTCTACCTTTCAAAATCTTTGCCTTCTTTGTAGTTCTGTGCTTTTCCCAAATGGAATCCTCATTTTAACTTTAGGTGGGGAGAAGACCTAATTCTCCAAGAGTTGGCTATTTTATCCACCAAAGGAAGACTCTGTCTTAGAGGAACAAGAAGTTCCTCTAACCCTCATTTAGTTAATTTGAAATTAAATGCACTAGGATATTCTGAGAGTTGAACAATTTTTTTTCTTTTTTCTTTTTTTCCTCCATCTTTATTAATTTGGGTATTTCTTATTTACATTTCAATTGTTATTCCCTTTCCCGGTTTCCGGGCCAACATCCCCCTAACCCCTCACCCTCCCCTTCTATATGGGCTTCCCCTCCCCATCCTCCCCCCATTACTGCCCGCCCCCCAACAATCACATTCACTGGGGGTTCAGTCTTGGCAGGACCAAGGGCTTCCCCTTCCACTGGTGCTCTTACTAGGCTATTCATTGTTACCTATGAGGTTGGAGCCCAGGGTCAGTTCATGTACAGTCTTTGGGTAGTGGCTTAGTCCTTGGAAGCTCTGGTTAGTTGAGTTGAACAATTTAGATCTGGAGAAGGGCTGAGGCTTTCTTCCTTCCCTGCATGCTGAACACTTAACATCACTCAGTGAACCTATTATATTCCACTTCCTGCACCTTCACAGGTCATTTCCATGACCAACTGAATCTAATGGGAAGTCCTCAATTTGCAGCATATCCTTTCCAATGATAGCAACCCACACAGACTTGACCTTCAGATTATCTTTAATGGGTCTTTCAACATGTTTAGTAAGTCTCGTTTGTCCTCTTTACTAACCAATTGTTAAGAGGCACTTCAGGTCTTTCAGTGGTACAAGCAAACTCCACAGCTCCCATGCCCTCACCCAGTGAGTCAAACTCACCATTCCACCAAGAGAAGTGGAATGTTTCACTAGTGGGCATAAATACCAGGAAAGTAAGACTTTTCACATATACCTCTTTCTTCTTCAGAGTGTCAAGAAGCAATTACAAAGTAGCTTCTCAGTTCATGTTTGCTTCCAACTGAATGAATTTTGCAGTTCTGTTACACAATGGCATAACTGCTTTAGAACCCATTCCAACCTAATAATTCTCCAAAACTTACACATCTACTTTCTTTCTCACATCACTCTTTGATAAGGTTATTTCACTTGTTAGAAAGATTTTATTTGTTTTTCTTGGTATTTTGGGAGGTTTGGCTACTTTTACAAGCTGGGGTCATACATGTTATACAAAGAGTCAATCACTGAACTACTTTTAGAAAAACTTAAGTAACAGGCTCCCCAAAAGACACCACTGAAGCATGTGGCTTTGACTGAGTAAATGTCATAGTTCAATCTAAAGGTACCTTTGACACCTTCATGCACGAAAGCTGTATCTGTCAAAATGCCGTGACCATCAAGTAAAGTAAGTTGCTACACACACAATAAACACAAACACAATAAATAGTAATTGCATCGACATACAAATTCATGTTTTGAGGGATGCTGATTTTAAAAGCAAAATGCACGTCAATCACTATAAATATATCCTAGGCATTTTTATAACAATTCCCCATGTTTAATTCAGTAAATCATTGGTTTCTGTGTAGAATATATTTTCTAAAAACATGTACATCTAGAACATTTTCCATGAGAAGTAATTTATACTCTACCTTAAGGGTTGTTCTAGTCAGCTTGGTCTGCTATAACAAATTGACATAGAGTTGAAGGTTTAAACAGGAGGAATTTGTTTTACAACTAGAGCCTGGGAAATCTGAGCTAGAGATCCCTATAGGATGAGGTCTGCTGAGGGCTTGCTTCCAGGTATATAAATGTCTTATTGTATCCTCACATAGTAGACAATAGGGGTGGGAAGAAGGAGGAGAATCTCAACTTACAGGGCCATTAAGCCCATTCATGAGTGGTACACCCCCATGACCTAACCACCTCCAAAGGTTCCACATCCCAACACCATCACTCAGAAGTTAGGACTTCAACATAAGAAGATGTGGGCATGAACTTTCAGCTTACAACAGTCTTACACTGACTCGGTGAAAATTCAAAGGGGTGAGAAACCCATGAAAAAACCTTTAGTGCAAAAACCAGAATTCATTCTAATTGAGCAAAGAGAAATTTAATGGCCATTATAGGCAGAAAGCAGGAAAGTGCCTAACGAAGGCCTGTGCTCACTCACAGCAGATCCCGCACTCCCTAATGAACAATTATCTCTTCCAACTCCTTCTAGACAAGCACTCCCTTTGCCTTCCAGTTCAACTCCTCCACAAAAGAATGCTTTTGTTTTTCTGCCCTTAACCTTTTAGGCCAAGTATATATCAAAGCATTTTAATGCCTGCTCTGAAATGAGACCCACTAACGTTGCAAGCAAACCATACAGGCATTAGTCATCGTCCTCAAAAGTTGTTCCAATTCCTTTTGCCTTTCTTTATATCTCTGACTTGCTAATGAGAGTGTTAAGGGATTCGCTTCTTTCCAAATGACATTCTAAGTTTGTACTTATTGACCCAGTTAAACAGATATGATAATAACTTAAATCTTCATTAAGGGAAAAGAGAGGAGAGCGATCAGATAGAACATGTGATTTTAACTATTTTTTTTAAGTATCTAAAAGAAATATATGAAGTTTTGACCTCTAATAATATGATTGGGTATAAGTGGCTGCCTAATTCAGTATTATATGTTCTTTTTTGATACTTAGAATTGCTCATAACTGAAGTTTTGTTGTTCTTTTTGTTGGGGGGGGGTGTTTGTTTTGTTTTTGTTTTAATTTGGTCTCACTTGTCCCCAGTGAGCCTCCAACTCACTATGTAATCAAGGACAACATTGAACTTCTGGTCTTCTTGCCTCTACCTCCTGATGTTGGATTCAGATGTGCACCACCACTCTGTTTAAACAGTGCTGGCTGGGCCTGAATGAGGCTTTTGTGCAGGAAAGAAAGCACTACCAACTAAGCTACTGCCACAGTCCCTCATAACAGTAACGACAACAAAAGCAAAATCGGTAACTCTCTTCAACCAGGTAAACCTGTCCCAGCAGAGTGAGTTCAGATAACGTACTCTCTGAACTCCCATGTTCCTGCCTTGTCAGTTCTCACCCCTCATTAAATTTTTGGTCCTTGTCTTCCTCTAAATTGCCCAGCATTGCTACACAAAGCTATTTTCGTTAGATGCTTCCTAAATTCACCCCCTGCCACCTAAGGTAAGAGACCTTAACGATTTGCCTTTCCCCTGCATTTTAATGAACCAGTATCATTTTACCCATTGGCCACCCTACACTCTTTCTTCCTTATTTCACTTCCTGAAAGATTATTGGAATTGTGTTGACGTTTTCTTACATCCGTCAGCTTTTCAAGCCATGTACCAGTTAAGTACCTTCGGTTCACACTTTCTAGTACAGTTAAATCTTTCTGAGAATGCTAAACATGGCACCATATTTTGGTATCTTGCTTACAGAATTAAGATGAAGTCACTGAAGAATTTGGTATGCTTTTTTGATGTTGTAGCATGAATCTTGTCATGGGACCAGCCCCCAAGCCATCCCTAAATATTGCCCGGTTCCTAATGTTCTGAAACATCCTCTCCTTTGATAGTGAAGAGACAGGTCTGTGACTGCTTCCAACAAAAGAAATATGGAAAAGTTATCTCCTGGATGCCACTCGGATATTTATGCTATTACACATGGCAACACCTTAACAGCCTTGAGTGGGATTCTTCCTGCTGCCTTGATGATGCAAACAATTGTCCTGAAGAAGCCTCTCGGCATGGGGCCATGGGGACTCCACCTTCAATCTCACATCCTCAAAAAAAAAAAAAATGAATTCTGCTAATACCTGAATGATCTCACAAGCCATTTTTTCCCAGTTAAGTTTTCCAATGAAGAGACAACCTAGTAAGACCTTGGTGCAGCCTCAAGAGATCCTGAGCAGAAAATCGAGATAAACCATGTCACAACCCCTGAGTCGGGCCAACAAAGTCAACAACACATGTGCCTCATCTTCCATGAAGTTTATGTAATTTACTGTATAGCAATGCAATATTAATTCACTGGGTAGCATTTCTTGCAAAGACAAGAAATTACAGGGAGGAGTAAATAACAAATGAAAGGTGGAAGATTATATCTGACTGAAAAGCAGCAGCCGGGTAACAGACACAGACGAGCCATGATGGGCACAAACACTGAGCATGACTGGTTTAAAAGGAAGTCTCTCTGGGATGCTGCTCTGAAAAAGAGTAGGATTTTGATGGAATTGTGTACGAGATATCATAGAACTTCATTTTTATCTAGTAACCAGAGGGAGTGAAGACAGATTCAGTTCATAAGCCAACCAGGATGCACTAAGTATTTGCCTATGTTAATTCCCACAGCCTAGATAAGTGTCCTTAAGTACCAATTTAGGGATGAGGAAAACGAAGCTCATTGCTGCTGAGTAATTTGCTTTGTGCTAGAACGTGTGTGTGACAGCACGTCTCTGTCCAAAGCTGTAGGTCTCGAGCAGCACGACAGGGAGGAGAATGAAGAAGGTCAGACAGTGAGAGCTGCATGGGAAAGATATGGGCAGACCCTGAGCATAGAAACTGAGCGAAAAACAGAACGGTAGCAACAGCCACCCACTACTGGACTAAGGAGAAAGAGGGAACCAGCACTTTGAAGAACGAAATGAATTAAACATTATTTTCACAGTATCGCTGGAAAAAATCAAATGAGCTTTAAGCAAAGAAGTTATATCCTTGGGCAGCAGACTGACTTTTTGAAAAAATCGCATGAGCTACACGGAAGAGCATCAAAGCCTGGTCAACCACGCTCAGCCCCTACACGAAGCTTTTCTGGCTAGTGATCTTTCACCCAGAAGTTGGACTTCAGTAGCAAATTTCCTTCTCCAATTTTATACTTGTAGCTCTGACCTATATGAACTAAAGCTGTTCCTTGTCCCTCCAAATCAAGAATTCAAATATTGTCCTCAAATTGTATTGGTGCTTAGTAAATCTGAGAAGTAGAGAACTGCTCATATTGTTAGAGGCAGGCATGGGGGTTGAATGGAGACAGAGGGTTCTTACAAAGAACATTGTGGTGATTGGGGTTGGCAAACCTATAACCCAAGTCTGTCTTCACAAGGTGTAGCTCTGCCCAGGTGAGGATATTTTATGCTCTAGTGTTATCTTGAATTTAAGTCTTGCTCCACAAGTTGATGCTATTGGGAAATAGAAGAGTTTAAGAGGTAGAGCCCAGTGAGAAGTGCTCTGATTGCTGGAGCAGGAACCTCAGCCCTTCTTCCTTCCTCTTTTTGAATCCTGGGTCTGAGATGAGCACTTCAAAATCAATAGGTCCAACTGGCCATGGACTGAAACCTCCAAACACATGAGTAAAAATAACCCTCTCATCTTGGTAAGTTTCTTTCATAGTTGGTCACATAACAGAAAGGTGACAAACATGCTTTATAAGCCAGAAATTAACCCAGAGTCAACTACCAGAAATTCACTGGAAAATACATTGGAAAATACCAGGGTGTTGGGGAATCTAGGAATACAGCCCTGAACAGCTGAGGATCGGCAATATGAGAAAGCAGGTTTCAAACGGGAGTGGGCAGTTCTCAGACAACTGTGAACACATGTACAGTCAGCCTGGGCCCTTTGCTTCCCCTGCCAGGTTATAAGCCAGACATTGGTCAGAGAGCAGCTGACTCAGCAGGACATCTCCACAGACATCCTGGTCCTCTGCCTTCCCCCAGCAAGAATTCTCAGCATATCTTCCCTAATTATATCACTGATGCTGCTAGATCTGTAGCTTTCAAAATGTGGTTAGTGCTCTTTAAAAAAAAAAGCTTTTTATTAGTTCTTTGTGGATTTCATATCATATACCCCAATCCCACTTATCTCCCTGTCCCCTCCTACCCCCCCTCCACCCTTGCAAATCCTCCCAACAAAGAAAAAAGTCCCCTTGTGCAAGCTCTAATGTATAACAGTATGTCCCACAGTTTACCCTTTTGTCCATACTTCTTTGCTTGCAAATGTTCAATGCAATGACTCATTGCTCTGGTATGAGCTCTCTGGCTTCTGCTATACTATCAATACTGAAACCTCGCTGGGACTCCTCTCAAATATCCTGTTGTTACCCTATGTCATGGAGACCCAGTATTTGGATCTATAGGACTTGGCCCTTCATGCACTCCAGCAATTAGTTCATAGATAACTGGGACGAGCCAATTCAAAGCCCTAGATCTGGTCTTGAGAGTTATCTGAACTGGTCAGCCGGCCAGCTC
The DNA here is from genome assembly GCF_011064425.1 of Rattus rattus. NCBI lineage: Eukaryota > Metazoa > Chordata > Mammalia > Rodentia > Muridae > Rattus > Rattus rattus. The sequence goes on along the minus strand of NC_046160.1, from coordinate 78,042,319 downwards.
TCCCACACCCACACCACCGGGGGAAGCTCTCCTGCTCTGCCCTGGTTGGCTCATTCAATGCTGCAACCAGCAAGGAGCAAAAACATCTCTTGCTCTCATGTGCTGGGGGCTGGATCATCTGGGCCAGTTCTATTATGCTGCTAAGCAAGATACAGGGCCTACTCTTCTGAGTGCTTCAGTAGGTGAGGGGCTGTGCTGCCTCTCCAGCTTTCACACCCTTCAGGCAAACTTACCTCCAATCCCCACAATCAGAGCCATCTCTATCCTGATGCTCAGGTGAAGTGCAGGGCCCACTCTCCCAAGTGCTGCAGCCGGTGAGGCACAGGGCCAATTCTCCCACTCTTACTCTCCGTGTGCCTACCCTGACGGAAGCAAGGGCTTTTGACTTTCTGAGAATGTTCAGTTTACAGCCGTTTTTCTCCCATAAAAGACAAACATTGTTGAGGCATGTAAGTACTTCTAGTGGCATTGGATCCATCATCAAAGGGAGCTTACGAGGCGTCAAGCACTTATTGATTTCTGGGCCCGTGTAGTATGATGAAGCACTCTTTCCTCAGAGACACTTCACCTTCTAGTGTCAGAACAGTTATCACCTGCTTGATGCCAGCCAGGCAGTGGCATGCAGCTGATCGGGATGTCTGATTTACCCCTGGATGTGAAATGATTGGTCAGTAGGAAACAGTCTCAGAAATGTGGTGTCAGAAGTTGCATAATGCCTTTGAGGATCCTACCACGAGCCACAGCAGGGACATTTAGACCGTTTTCCAAAAGAATCTGCATGAGGCTCCCATTAGTCGGCTCTCTCCTCCTGTCTGGGATTGCTCATTGTTCATTTGGATCTCCAAGGCAGCTTTTATCCAGACTTTTGATCTGTCCTTCCCCTACTACTGTTTCATTTTTAATACCTAACTCAGCTGTTCACTTTATAATCTGGACATAATTTAGTCAAAAGCTCAGTCATAAGCTGAGAAGATCGCTCAGTAGGTAAGTGCATGCCATGTAAGTACTGTAGGACCTGAGATCCCTCCCAGAACCAGTAACACCGTAGTGCAGACATGGAATCCAAGTTCGGCATAAGTGGAGACAGGCAAACACCACGTGCTCCATAAACAGGCAACCCAGACTTACTCAGTGAGTTCCAGGTGAGTAGGAAATCCTGTGTCAGGAATGCCTGTGGTGAGGGATGACTCATCCACTATGAATGCTTGTGACATTTCGCAGAAGATCATGGTTCTGTCCCAAGAACCAATGTGGCCTATTATTCCAGTTACAGAAGAGCTGATACCCTTTCTTAGCCTCTAGGGTACTGAATGCACTTGGTACACAGACATAAATACAGAAAAAATTAATTAAATAAAAATAAGCAAATTCTTTTATAAAAGCCCACTTACTTCTACAGGGTCTAGCAAGACGAGCCTCCTCCACAACCACAACATCTCCCAAGGCCACCAGATCTAGTCCAGATGCCACATCCAGTTCTCCAGCCTACTCTGGCGTCCTTATGCTTACACCAAAAATGATCTCTGTGCTTCAGCAAGAACACTCGCTACCTACCCCCCAACTCACAGAATCCTCATACACCATATGCAACTTTTCCACCCAACAAGACCTATTCCAACATTCCAGGCTTAGGACCAGGAAGCATATCCTGTATACCAGCCCAGATCCCTCTGTGCACATGACTTCATTCTACCAAAGCCATTTCCAACATATAGGCCCAACCTACCCACACAACCTCTCTTCATTCTCTTCACACACCTGTTCTAAGCCCATATCAGACTTAGAACTAACAAAAGAAGGCCTGATGTCACCACAAAAATACCAACAATATGAAAAATCAAACCACTATCTTTCTCCAAAAGGAACCAGTCCTATAGAAATGTTGAAGATGAGAAGGGGCTCAGATAGACCCCATGACATGAAACAAAATGCATAAACCAATTAAAGAATTCCAGGGAAAGCCATTTACCCAAAGAGGGATAAAATTGGAAAGAACCTAAATGTCTGGGTCCAACCTCATAGATAGCAAAAATAGCCATAAGGCTGGTGCAATGACAAAGGGAAGCCCTTGGTCCCTTGAGAACTGAACCCCAATGAAGTGATTGAAAATCGGTGAAGGGGGGCAAAGTAATGGGGAGGATTAAGGAACAGTAACCCATATAGAAGGAGGGGAAATGGCTGGGGAAAATATCATCCTGAGGGGAACATGTTGGCCTGTTTCCGGGATAAGGGAATAACAAATGCTTGAAATGTAAATAAGAAATACTCAAATTAAAAAGATTAAAAAAAAATGTGAAAAGAAAATGATCTTTCTGGGCTTAAGAACAAGAGGGAAGAGAGAGGCAAAGATTACCCAGAACTGAAGGAACATATACACCATATGCAACTTTTCACCCAACAAGACCTATTCCAACATTCCAGGCTTAGACAAGATGGATGAAGCATATCCTGTATACCAGCCCAGGATCCCCGGATGTAGACGACTTCATTGAGAGACCAAAGCCATTTCCAAAATCTGGGCCCAATGCCCAGCAAACCACTGAATTCTGAGAACGGGACCTGTTCTGAAGGCCCAGAGAATGAACTGAAGAACTTAAAAAAAGGGCCTGATGACCCCAAAAATACAACAATGAAAGCAAACCAGATCTTTTTCCAGGACTAAACCTACAGTCCTGTATAAATGTTGTCAATGAGACTTGCCTAGATAGCAATGAATGAATCCTTTTTAAAACACCAGTTTATTAAATAATTCCTGGGTTGAAAGAAGATTTAAAGCCCCAATGAACTAAACTGTAAGAAGAAAGAACTGAAGTTAAATGGGGAGGGGGGAGGGAAAAAAACAAAGGAAGGGGATGGAAATGACAAAGCCGAACCCGGACTTGAGAATAAATTAAATGTACATAAGAAAATAGGCCCAAGCAAAAAAAAAAAAAAAAAAAAGCCCAGTAACTCAACTAGAAAACTCAAAGAGAAGCCTTTATGCAGAATGAATCAAGAATAATATAAAATATAAAGATTTGAGGAAAAAAGCAGAGGACCTAGACCAAATAAGCAAAGTATATGAATTAAGAAAAAAAACCACAAGAAAGAAACATGGGAAACATGAGACACTGAAAAAATCTTCATATTATAGGAATAGATGAGAGAGAAGAATCCCAAGCCAATGGTATAGACCATATCTTCACCAAGATTACAAAAGGAAAGCCACACTCAGACAGGTACAAGAAGCACACAGAACACCAAATAGACAAGACAATAAAAAAGTTCCCACAGCATATCATAGTTAAATCCCTAAGTAGACATAACAAAGAAAATATATTGAAAGCTACAAGAGAAGAAAAGTCAAGTGCATTAAAGAAAACCCTCCAGTACAACAGCTGATTTCTCAATGAAAACTTGGAGCCAAAAGATCCTGCATTCTAGTCCTAAAGGACTATGACAGCCAACCTCAACTTAAAAAAGGGCAAAACTATCCACCATAAGTGAATGAGAAAGAAAAACTTTCCACAGTAGAAACAGACTTCAAAATTATATCTCATAAACCAACCCTAAAGAAAATACTAGAAGTAATATTCAACACTGAAGAGAAGAATGACATAGCAAAGAGAGTATGAAAAAAGGTAAAAGCCACAATTATTAAGACACAAAATACCCACATATGTAGCAGATGTACAACTCAGTGTCCATGTGGGTCCCCCAACAACTAGAGTAAGGAACTGTCCCTAAAGATGTTGCCTGTCTGTGGAATGTTCCCCCTTAGGGCTGCCTTGTCTGGACAAAATATTACATAATAAACATCAGAAATAGTTGACATCCTACATTAAATGGACTTAATCTACAGAAATTCCACCCAAACACCAAAGAATACATTTTCTTCTCAACAACACACAGGAGCTGTTCTAAAGAGATCACATTCTGGAACCCAAAACAAACTTTACATACTCAAAAGGGTTGAAATCCCACCTTGTATTTTATCTAATAACAATACAAAAAAACTTAAAATAAACAACAAATAAATCTCTAGTAAATGTACCAGCTCATTACTGAATAATAGATGGGACAAAAAAGAAATCAAGAAAGAAATTTAAAAAAAAAATCCTTCCTGGAAATAAATAAAAATGAAAACATGACACAACAAAAACTCTGGGACACACAGAAAACCTGCTTTCTTATGGCACACTAGACTCCCCAGCTCAGAAGTGGCATTGCTCACCATGAGCTGGACCCTCCCACAGCCAACATGAATCGTGAAAATGCACCACAGGGTTGCCTGTCTCTAGTTCCATATGTCTTCAACTTTATAATCCTCCTGCTTTCCAAGTCTGATATTAATTTTGAATTCTTCCTCTTTCAACATAGCTCCCAACACACTCTCTCTCTTCTCTCTCTCTCTCTCTCTCTCTCTCTCTCTCTTTAAGAAATATAACTTAGTGTTTAGATCTTCACGGATTTCTTATTCCCATGGACACTCTCATAGTTCACATTGGGTTTCATGGTGTTGCTTATAGCCTTCCCCTCTCCGATCATCCTGTTACAACAACCTTCTGCTTTCAGTCCCCTCCATTTCAATGCCTCAAGTGCTGTCAAAATAATCTTCTAAAACCTGTGTTTACAAAGCCCGGTTCTGATTGCGTCACTCTGTGTTACTTATAAGAATATCAGATGGAGATAAACTGTCACAACAGAAGGTATTTTTGAAACTCAGAATTTTTTACTTAATACAGCCCAAGTGCCTTGCCATGGCATTCAGATAATTCCATGATCATAGAGTTGCTGGGAGGGAACTTGGACATGTCTTGCACTAGAATCCTCAAATTTGATCCAGAGTGTCCTTTCCTGTCTTGTCTTCCTCACTAGCCTTAGCACATCCTTTGCTTGGACAGACTAAGCCAATCATATCTTTGTCATTTCTGCCTCACTGACTGCTCTCAAAGGCTGTCCTCTGTCTGGGGGTTCTTCCTTTATAGTCTGTCATAATGTGTTCATTTTTCTAAGTTCTAGGTCAAATGTCCCCTCTTTCATGAATGCTTCCCCGATGCTTACAAATTAAATCTCATTTCTCCTCAAATTTTAATAACTCTTCTGTAGTCCTTTCTTCAGGCATAGAACATTATGGCCTGTGTTATAAACAGTTGGGTATCACCTGCTGTTGTTCCTACTGCCAACTCCTGAAGGAGAGAAATCTTGACTAGTTTATTTGTGTTCCCCTGGTGTTGTTTTGTTTTAGACTTTAAGGGGGGAAAGAGTACTTCTAAACTATTATTTTTCTCAATGCTTTTAAAAGACAACATGGACAGACATGAAATTATAAAATTTCAACTGAAACTTCACTATCTAACTACTAGCCCTGAGCATTTAGGAAAGAATAGGTTTGACCTAGCTCTCTATCGAGTAGGGAACGAGGTCAGATTATTGCTAATTCTATTCAATAAATATTTGTAAAGTATCAAGCACAGGCCAGGGACATTGTCAGGTTCTTTGGGAGTAGATAAAAATCTACTCATTGAGACAGACATAGTCTAATGAGATGAAACTCAACTTTATATAGCTGAAACCGAGTGCCATCTGAGGAAAAACCTGCTGTGGAGATTTAAATAAGCCTAAAACTAGGGAAAATCTTGAAGGAAAGAGGAAGTAAATTGGCCTGAAAGCCATTCAGACTCGTTCGGACCCTCCCTGACTTTGTACACACGGCACAATCTTGAGCAAAACCCTGAACTCTAGGTCTCAGAGTCTTCATTCATAAAAGAGCACCAACCATACGTACATATAGCTAGTTTTCCTCAAATATAATAAGTGTTCAAACAATAGTATAGTGCCTTCCCTCCTCTGTCTTTTCCTGGTGGAAAAGGAAACTAGCCATGCTCCAGATTCACTTTAGCTCTAACTGAAATGATTTGAATCCTTTTACCGCACTTCAAACTGAGAACCCTAGAAGAAGATAAAATGAAATCGGCATTCGTTAAAGCCCACCACCCTTGGGTGTTCTGGCATAGCCACTAATGTATCCCTTAAAAGACAGTATTTTCTTGTCAATGATCCATTCCATTTGGGGTAGTACAATATCAAGTGCATTCATTCTAACATGTCAGAGTTGCTTCTCTCCTTCTCGTGATGAATAGCTAATGCCACACCTCACAGTTATAAATATGCTTCCGCCTCTAATGGTCTCAATAAATTTACCATCTTTCTCAACTGGATATTTTACTGTCAGAACACGGTTCTTTATGCCTGTTATGCTGACACTAAGCAATAAGGATTTTAGACAAGTCCAGTAAAAGCACTAAATGGATTTTTATAAGGCTTTGACATGACATCAGCAGGAAAGTCCACTTTTAATAAGAACTATATCTTCCTACTTCCAGGTTCCAAGCTCCTCTGTACTCATTTTGTGGCACAAATATCTCCAAGCAAAGGAGCCAGATTCCCTCCGGCTGCAAACATACACTCACACTAACCAAATTTTACTGTAAACTTATCTGCCTTTACCAGTCTGTCACTTCTGTCGGCACTACAGTCATGAGGGGTCTGTAATCCTTCACCGAGCTAGGCTCTGGGTGGCAATCAAAGACCCATTAGAATCCACTGCTCTCTGAAATCACACAGAAAACCTAGTTTCTATAGCTTCATCTCCTCTCAACCAACTAATTATCCTGGGTCAAAGGTACCAACTCAGTCCGGTTCGACAAAAATGTATGACTCTTTTGTATGCCAGAAATTCTTCTAGGCGGTTAGTACAAAGGCCCAAAGCGATGAAATAAATTTTTAAGTACTTACATTGGAATGCTTGAGCAATGGGAGTAGGAGAGTTATCTTTCAGGCATATGGTTTGTTTTAAAAAATAATAATAATAAGGAAAATGAAACTTCATACCGAGGAGAATAGCTTCAGTGAAGCAGTCAAAGAAGCTCAGAGAAAGAGCATTCCCACCCCGCCCGTGTTGCTCACACCCTCAGCGTAGCTCATCGCCTCCTTTATTACCTGGGCAGCTCTGTCCTGCGCCCGGCTCTGAACAGAACATAACAACTCGGTCCCTGCCCCAAAGGCTAACAATTCAGGCTAGGAAGACAGCTTGTTCTGACACACTCCTAAATAAGCTTCAAATGTACAAGGGAGAAACCAGATCAAATCTAAGGGGAAAGCATCTGAAATACAGCAAATCTATAATGACTAACTGACCTAACTTATGACCTATAAAAATCATTTTTCTTCCAAAGACAACTAATATACCCGGAGCCAGCTCTGTGCCAAATATACAGCTTGATGAATCAGCTCCTTCTAGACTGATACAAGGTCCAAACTGAATGAGGTTTTCAATAGCTTTGAAAAAAGAGCTCCAGTCTCTGAGAAAATCTGCATGCCTTAGGTCAAGTTTGTAACAGCATCTTAAAGACACTTCATTAACTCACAAATACCTACTGAATTCCTGCTCCATACACAGCACAGTGCAGGGGAGGGGGGAGGGGGGCAGCAAATACTAAAGTTTGGAGGCATTTACTATTGACAACAAAATGTACGAAGTTACAACCTAATATGTATCACCTGCTTCTGATTACATGTGTTTATCCTAATTACATAATAAGATGCAATCATTCTGAAAACAAAGGGAGCATGGGCTTTGTGTTAAGTAAGCCTTCTTGAGGCACAAGATGGGAAAAAAAATCAGAGTGTGAATCAAATGCCAGAAGCCGAAAATTCTATCTAAGCTACTAATACCAAAAAAGGCCAAGTGTAAAAGCCTATGTCTGAGGGTAAAAAGAAGTCACTAACTACCTGGGGAGAAATGGAAATCTATGAAGCCCTTAGAAGCCTCCAGCGTGAAGGAAGCCTGACTGGCTAATGAACACCGAGGTCTGTTTTGTTTTGTTTTGTTTTGTTTTGTTTTGTTTTATTTTGTTTTGTTTTGTTTTTAAAAAGGTGAGATTTAATTGAGATTTATTTTTTACTTGTAGCTTGTAAACAAAGCAAAAAAATGTTTTGATGTACATATGCATTATATAAAATGTTTAAGTAGTGTATGTAATGTTTAAATCAGGGTAGGCATGTCTATCTCAAGTATTTATCACTTTGTCATGCTAAAAGCAATCAAATTTCTAGCTCTTTGGAATATGTAATACATTATCCACACTCCATCACACTGTCACATATCAGAACTTTGTTCCCATTTAAATATGACTTGTGTGCATTTATCAGCCTTTTGCTGCCATTTCCTGGATTTAAATAATAGGCCCAATATTTTATTAATTAGTGTCAAAGCAGACTCAGATCCTTTGACATGCAACTAAATATTTGGCTTCTCCACTACATATGCCAAAAACACCAACATTTTTATACCTTTTTAAATGTTTTATAATTTCATACAGATATGGAATATATTGGGAGGCTGTTCATCCCCATTACCCTCTGCTATCCACTCCCACTCCTACAGTCAACCCCTCCCCACCTTTTCCTGATTGGTTCCCCTCCTACTTCCATGTCTTAGCTTTTTTTTTTTTTTTTTTTTTTTTTTTTTTTTGGAGCTGGGGACTGAACCCAGGGCCTTGCGCTTGCTAGGCAAGCGCTCTACCACTGAGCTAAATCCCCAACCCCGTCTTAACTTTTTAGTACAGGTCTTATGCAGATATCCATGGCCACTGTGTGTCCCTGATTACACTGGCCAGGCCACATCCAGGGGGCAGCTTTCTATAGAACTCCTCCTTTCCTCTATCTTGTGCAAAGTACCCCCCCCTCCTTTTTCCAAGATGTTCTCTGAGTCCGGGAGAATGTAATACAGATGCCCTGTTTACAATTAAACCTTCAACAGACTGTTCTATCTTAGCATGGTATTTTGAGCAATTATGAGTCTCTGTACTAACCATTACCCACTGCAAAAAGAGGCTTCTCTGGCCAAGCGTCAGTTCAAGCACATAAACACAAATATGCTTGGTTCAGATCTATTTAGCTTAGCATCAGCAGTAAGCTCCACAGGAAGATGGGCGGCATCTCTGCCTATAGGGTCTTGCCAAGGTTGACAGAACTACATATGTGCTTCTTCCCAGGAAGCAGACTTTAATCCAATCAAAAACCATGCCACTATTATACTCGTGGGAAGATCTTGCCGGGAAGGTCAGTACTGTAGTATTCAGGATCCACAGCAGAGTGGGGCCACTGGTACTTCTCTCCCAGCTGCAAACGTAGCGCCTTCTTGGCTCTATGAATGCTATCCAGCTGACGGAGTGGGAGGAAGCTTCCAGCTTACTTCTACCTTGTTTAATCTGTGCAAAATCCCAGTTGTGTGGTGTCTTCAGCAATAGGGTCTCACCATATGGTTCTGATGAACGATCCACTCATATAGGGTACCTCTATTTGAAATTTCATTAATTACATCTCTTAGTTACCTTCTAATTTAATGGGTTTCTAGATGCCCTTTCCCTAGACTGTATTTGTTGCCAGGATGTTGACCCCTCCCTATCCCTATTTCACACGTTCCTCTCAGCCCTATTTAAATGTTTCCAGTTCTACTATCCCCTACACCCTACTTTCCTATCACATGAAAAAATGCTAACATTTTAATCCCCAACATATGTCTTCTGTTTTTACAGTGTGAACCCCCTAGTTGTAAATGCAGGCATGGCTAAAACCAAAGATCCTCGATTGCCAATGTGCTGACAGTAATCTGCTGCATTAACACCTTCAGGGGACCACAGATCTCTTTAAGCTTAGAGACGAGGCATAGTGAGCAGACAGCTGAGCTGACTCAGTGATACCCTTCAATAACCATCCAATTCTCTCTTCTGCTTAAGGAAGGAGGCCTGGTGTGACTCTTGCTGTGTCTCACAAACATTTTCTTGAGCACTTGGGATGAATGAGATCAACCAACCAACCACAGCGAAGGCCGAGAGGCCAGTCTGAATGTCCAGAACTTGTTGACATTCAGGATGACTAATCTTGGTCATCAACTTGACTACATCTGTAATCAACTAACTGGGCACACCAGAAGAGGATTTTTCCAGGCTGGATCATTTAAACTTGGAAGACTCACCCTAAATCTGGATTATTTGAAATCCTGGTAACAATCCTTGATGACACATTCTCCAGGAAACCCAGTCTTTTCCCATTTGTGCCAGCCTCCTCACTGCCTGATCAAATTCAGTCAGATGTTTCTCTTCCAGCATTTTCAAAATGCTGTTCTTCATACACTTGCACAGCTATCAGTATTCTTTGTGTAGTTAATGACACTAGTAGGCTCATTCCCACCCATGAAAGGACATTTTGTAGCAACAGGCAACTTTTAATTAAATAATGTCCAGCCATTCCATGAGGTGGATGGAATATTGCAGTGTTCTTCAAAGGTGCACTCAAATCCACAAAGCTGCTCTAACAAGGAATCATTAGGAAGAATTATTTTCCCTGCTCAGAGAGCCTGAGATGATGCTGTGGAGGTCATGTCCTGCTCTGAGCATTCCAAAGTGGTAAAGTCAATTCCTCCCAGGAGACAGCAATATAATTCATGGGTATATTTTCTGTACCAGAAAATCTAGAATTAGTTCCACCCTGGACCCTCCAAGCTTTGAAACACCTGACCACACCTACAGGAGTTCCTGGCCCTAGTTTTTTTTTTTTTTTTTATCTTAAAGACAGAGGTGACAATAATAGTTCCTAGACTGTTGCAATAAGTGTAAATATTGTGAAATGCAAATTAAGTCAGTAGTTAGCAGTTTGCAAATGTCCAGGTTTTGTGGAGACATGAATACTACAGTAGGAAGTGATTTGAAGACTATTTCCACATTGTAGGCATCTCCCACTTCATAATACTTAACCACCATTTCAGGATGTCTATGGAATTATGAAGTATATGAACTAACAGTTTTCAGTAAGCTATTTGTATTAGTATGTTTTATAGAGAGTACACACATATATAGATATGGATATCTTTTACTTCCGCGGAGTAAATGGGTGCGTACAGAATACTTGCTAACATACCAGCCACAGCTATATATTTATGTTAGTTGCAGTCAATATGACTTAGTCAATAATAACTGAGACATGGACTCAGTCTAGATGTACATCGTCAGCTAAATGGAAGAATAAAATGAAGTGTATATGCTCAACAGAGTGTTATTCAGCCAGAAAAAAATGAACTTGATCATTGGTAGAAGAATGGGTGGAACTGGATGTCTTTGTGTTGAGTGAAATAAGCCACTCAGAAAGACATATATCATGTTTTCTCTCTCTACTGAATCTAGATTTTTAAAATATATATATATGCACATGCGCACACACACACACACACACACACACACGCACACACACATACACACGCACTCATGATGTAAACCTAGAAGGAAGATAGTTTGTAGGATAAAGAGACTTCGTCTGATTTTTATTGCTTTGGTAAAAACACTGACCAAAGCACTTGACTTACGTATCCCAAGTCACATAGTGCACTGAGGGGAAAGCTAGAGAAGGAACTGAGGAAGAAATCGCTGAGGAGTGCTTCTTGCTTGCTCCCCATGGCCTACTTAGCCTGCTTTCTTCTACAACTCTAAACTACTTGTCCAAGCATGGCACCACTCGCAGTGGACTGGGCTCTCCCATATCAATAATTACAAACAAACAAACAAAAGAAAACCATAATCTTGCCTACAAGTAGTCTGACGGAGATAGTTTCTCAATTGAAGCTTTTATTCCCAGATAACTCTAGCTTGTGTCAAGTTGACAGACAAACAAACAACAACAACAACAACGAAGCAGCCAGGACAGGGACCAGTAAGGGAGAGGAGGGTAACAGACCACAACTGGAACTGAGGATGAGCAAAGTACAATGATACACATGTACAAAAGATCATCATAAAACCCATCATAAATTAACTATAGGTAGGTCTGACTGTCCAAGAACTTACTATGTAGAGCAGGCTGACCCCAAAATTAACTATATATTTTAAAGAGACATTTTTCTTTCAATCCAACTAAATTTTTTACCAGAGGTTGTTTTTTTCTACTGGATGTAAGAATAAATAATTTTTGCAGTGATGTGATCATGATACAAATACAACAATGTTTAAGGCTAGAAACACACTTGTGACAAAAATAAATTATAAAACCAACAGGGTCAGGAGAACACTAGCTAAAACTGCCTCCGAGTTGGGGGGCAGTGATAATAACCAACAGTGAATCAGCTTCTGTTCTATGCATCAGTGGCCCACGCAGGGAGCTAAAAAACAGGAAAGATGGTGTGCCACAGGACCAGTAAGCAGCCAGCCTACCTTGGCCTGAGAGGTAGATCCAGATTCTAAATTTACAACTATTGGCTTATGTAACATAAGTTCACCCTTTATTATCTGAAACAATAAGCCAGCCACATCAATATGCAGAGTTCATTTCTGCCTTGCTGGTTCACAAGGCATGGCCCTCAACCTACCCACTCCGGAAAGCAATAGAGAACAGAATAAACTTCATGGTATCCCCTGTTCTCTGAGTATCTACATCTAAGAGTGGAAAGTTATTGGAGGGATGGCTCAGAGAACTTACTGTTCTTGCAGAGGACCATAGTTCAGTTCCTAATACTTAGCATTAGTTGGCCCCCAACCTTGTGTAACTCCAATTCCAGAGAACCCAATGCCTTCTGGCCTCTATGGGTGTCTACATACACTGGGTGCACATAAATGCATATAGGTATACACACAAATACACATAATTAATAAATTCTAAATCTTTTGTAAAATGGAAAGGAAGAAAGAAAAAGATAAATAGATAGATAGATAGATAGATAGATAGATAGATAGATAGATAGATAGATAGAAAGAATACCAACAACAGCTGTAAGTCAGTCCCAATTAAATGTTGTCCTTATAAGAGTTGCCTTGGTCGACTAAGCCACTACCCAAAGACTATACATGGACTGACCCTGGACTCTAACCTCATAGGTAGCAATGAATATCCTAGTAAGAGCACCAGTGGAAGGGGAAGCCCTTGGTCCTGCTAAGACTGAACCCCCAGTGAACTAGACTGTTGGGGGGAGGGCAGTAATGGGGGGAGGATGGGGAGGGGAACACCCATAAAGAAGGGGAGAGGGAGGGGTTGGGGGATGTTGGCCCAGAAACAGGGAAAGGGAATAACATTCTAAATGTAAATAAGAAATACTCAAGTTAATAAAAAAAAAAAAAAAAAAAAGAGTTGCCTTGGTCACAGTGTCTGTTCACAGCAGTAAAACCCTAGCTAAGACACTAAGTAAAAATTTTAAGTGTCATTTCTGAATGTGGAGACCATAATCTATCTTTCATAACCACAGAACCAGTAGAATGAATTATTTGCACTGAATGAATCATTGGAAAACGAATACTAGTGTAATTGTGATTCTGTATATATTATTAGATAACTGTAAATATATGTGTGTGCTGTGGTATTGAACTGGTTACTTTTCTTATTGTCATGTCAAAAATACTTGACCAAAGCAAACTAAAGACGGTTTGGGCCCTGCCAGCTCACCTCCCCAAGTTACCACTATGATGAACAAATATGTTACAGAGAGATGGAAAAGAGGAAAACCAAGCGTGAGTGTGCTTTGGGAAAAAGCAAAACTGGAAACATGATGGGGGTGACAGGTGAGAGAGAGGGCTAAGGTCGACATGTTGGCATTGCTCGGTATGTGCAGCGTGGAGCTTATGCAGAGGCAGACTCAACCTCCCGAACATCCCTCGGGATACCAATGGCAAAGGCTCACTTTATGGACTGAACCTCCTTTACGTGGGTCAGCCGCACGGACTGCATATAGCCACATGGTGATGTCTTCGGGCTTTGTTGCCCAGGAGGTGGGGCGGGGCGGGAGGGGGGGCGGAGCGGGAGGATCACGTTTATGTGAGTGTCCTATGTAGCCACCTGAGTCCATGCTGAGGATCATGATCCCTTCAGTCACTGAATGTTGCGAGTGGGTTGATGACCCTGATATGGCAAAGGGCGGGGTTGATATGTGTGGCTGGCGTTAACCAATGAAGCCCATTCTGATGTCCCTGGTATAGGCTGGTGCTGATGCTGATGTCTATGGGAGAAAGACGGTCTGTCTTTCCCCTCTCTGCTGCAGTATGGCTCCTCAGTTGGTGGCTTCTGGCTGGCGTGCAGGTGGAGAAAAACGCTCCTTCTCTGGCAACTGGCCACTAGGAATGTGACAGTCAGTGAGCATATGAACAGCACAAAATAGACTTGTTTTTTTTTTCTTTCCCTTTCTTTTGTTTTTGGGGGAGGGTGTGTCACAGTTGGGAGCAGACATGGGAAGACTGGGAGGATCTGGGTACAAGATGTGAGATTCTCAAATAATCAATGAATTCTTTTTAATAATTACAAGGCAAATAAATAAATAGAGTGGACAGCCTCGGGCATGGGGAGAGATAGGAGAGAGGCCCAAAGGGCCAGGAGAATGTATGGGAAAATGTCTGTGATGGGGGATAGGAGGATTCTCCAAGAAGACCCAGAGACCCAGGATGAGGGAGGCTACCAGGAGTCAATGCAGGTAACCTCAACTGAAATGCCCGTCGGTGGGGATGTAGAACCTGAAGAGACCACCTCCAGTAGCCAAACAGGACCCCCAGTGGAGGGATGGGGACACCAACCCACCTGCAAAACTTTTGACCCAAAGGTCACTCTGTCTAAAAGAAATGCAGGAGTAAAGATGGAGGAGAGTAAAGGAATGGGTGACCAGTAACTGGACCATTTGAGAGCTCTCCCATAGGCAAACACCTCCCTGACACTATTACTGATGCTATGTTATGCTTGCAGACCAGAGCCTGGTATAGCAGCCCTCCAAGAGGCTCACCCAGCAGCTGACTGAGACTGATGCAGAAACCTACAAACGAACATTGGATGGAAGTTGGAGACTTCATGGAAGAGTTAGGGGAAGGATTGAAGGAACTGAGGAGATGGCAACCTCACAGGAAGACCAACAATGTCAACTAACCTGGACCTCGGGGAGCTCCCAGAGACTGAGCCACAACCAAAGAGCACAGGCTGGTCTGAGGCCCCAAGCACATATGTAGCAGAGGGTTGCTGCCTTGTCTGACCTCAGTGAGAGAGGATAAACCTAACCCTGCCAAAACTTGATACACCAGGGTTGGGAGATGGAAAGATGCAGAGGGGCTGCTCTCTCAGAGGTGAAGGGGAGGAGATGGGGGAGGAACACTTTGAGGAAGGGCCAGGAGGGTGGCAGCATTTAGATAGATAGGTAGATCGACAGATAGATCAATAGATAGATAGATAGATAGATAGATAGATAGATAGATAGATAGATAGATAGATAGATAGGAAGAACAGAAAGAAAGAGAGAGAGGGGGACAGGGAGGGAGGGAGGGAGGGAGGGGGGAGGGTGGGAAGAGGAGAACATTTGGGCTCACAGTTTGAAGCAATACATTAAGTAAATCATGGCAGGAATGACTTGAAAACAGGAGCATGATTTGTGTCCACAATCAAAAAGCAAAAAAAGATCAATAATATTCACCTGTGTTTCTCATTTTCCTCCTTTGTATTGAGTCTGGGATCTCAGTCCATATCTTCTCATCTCAGGTAAACCTCTCTGGGAACATCTTCACAGACACATCCAGAAGTGTGTCTCCTAGGTGATTCCACATTGAGTACCTTAAATGCGTCAACTGTAGTCTTCCTAAAACTTAGGTGGCATTATTCTTTCTTCATAAGAAAAATCATTCATGAGATACTCATTTTTTTAACTAAGGCAACACAGGTTAAAAATAATAGAGCCCAGTTTTGCATATAGTGAAGGTTCTTCAATAGCTGAAAAAAATAATAACCTGGGATAGGCCACAGAAATAATGTCTCTGAACACCACAGTGTTTACCAGTGACTAATAGCCTGATTCTAAATTTCTTTTTAGGATACTTGCTAAGTTATGCAGCACGTGGCCGAACACAGAGAACCCATATTCCAATCCATCGATGCAGGAGATTGTTTATGCCAGCAATAGCAAATACATTCTTTAGAGAGCATCTGAACATGGTGCTGGTGTTTCGGGCTGACAAACGCAGGACTCAGAAGAATGCACTGAGGGCATCTCCTTCCTCTCCCTGCCCCATGTGTTAACAAAGCGTCACTAACTACTGAATCCCTGCTACATATGCAGCAGAGTGCAGGTAAAGCGGGAATAGATAAAAGAGTTTGGAGGCATTTCCTATTGAAAACAAAATTTACAAAGTTAGAACCTGTTATTTATCACTTGCTTCTGATTGCAAATGACAAAACAGAAACTATTTTAACACTTATTTTAGCAGTTACAGCATATGCACGTTGTCAAACTTATAATTGTCATTAACTTTTTTGAATTGTAAATGAATTGTACCAGCTTTTATCAACTTTGCTAATTGGACTTTGTCATATAATAATTTTTAAAATTTTCTATGATTATACAAATCTTAACCTCCCAAAAAATACTTCAGACATACCCACATTTCAGGTCTAAGAAATAATAAAAGATGTATTTTTGTAAAGGCATGGGATATGTAGACGGATAAAGTCCCCTATTACGTGAAATAAGTAAAACTCTCTGGTGATTCCAGAGTCAAATTTTACCAATGAAAAGCTCATTACCCAAATTTCTTATTTTGCAAGTTGAAAAAAAGAAAACAGGCTCAGCGTGTCCCCGTGCAATAGTAAAATCGCGCACTGAATAGAGGATAGTAAGATTCAACTTAGAAGAAAGGAAGGTTTTTTGTTCTCTGGTGGCTCGTGCTGTGTTTCTACCACTTAAAATGAAGGCCCTGATTCTCACGACAAAATGAAACCCCACTGAGACCAAGAAATCGCCCAAATTCTTCCCCTACAGAAATGCTCGTGTGCCATATGCTTCAAATATATTCCGTGCAGCTTCCAGTTTGTGATAGAAATGCTAATTATAGAATCAATAAGACCCAGTAAGTGATTCAAGAAGATGAGAAACTGAGGGCTGGGCATCCTAGAAAAGGGCTAGAAAAGGAAATATTGTAATAAAAAATTAGAACCTATGAAGAAGAGAAGTGTGATGGGAAAAATAGTACTCTGAAAGCTGTTGACAAACACATTTCCCCAGTATTTTCTGCATGAAACTTGATGGACATGTTCACGTGGTTTAAAAAAAAAAAAAAAAAAAAAAAAAAAGCCTCCAAAATCATCACACAAACAAGATTCACTGCTACTCATATCAGCATCTATGAGGAAGAAAACAAATGACCAGTCATGTAAAGAGGCATCAAAACAAGCTTTTCTTCCAAGTTATAGATGCTTCTTAAAAGAATTCATTCAAAATCAAGTGATCGCCGTGATAATATTAACGAACATAAAATTAATAAGAAAACAGACATAGTACCTTCTTCATAAGTATATACGTAAGGTTTATCTTAGTACATACAAGATTCAAAACCAGATCTTAGTATATATGAACTTGTTTAACCTGATACAGTTATCAAATAAGATTTTAAAAACAGCATTAACTAGGAAGGAGCCACTCCCTGAGAAATGAGGTTAAGGAGAATGAAAAGGCAACAGCGCCACCTGCTGTCTGATTTTGTAGTTTCTCTACACCTCATCTCTCCCTTTAATTTTTTTAATCTAATTATCATTTAATCTAATTATCATATATCTATGGTATGAGAAAAGCTTTGCTGGCCAGAGACTGTACTCCGTTGCTTTGCTCTAAGAGAATAATCCGGATCAAACTATTTTTAATCTATGACAAGTGTCGCAGACTTAATAGACAGATTTAAACGATCTGATCAGACTTCACCAAAATTGAGACTACATAAAAAATGCTACTTATGAGCTATCATCACATTCTCTGTCTTGCTGCGTCAGTTCTTTTATTCATACCAGTAACGTTCCTTTGTTAAATTGTTTGTTTGTTTGTGTTACTAAAGCGAATCTGGGGCCCTTTGTATGTGCGACAAGAGCTACAATCCCAGGCCTAAGCAGAAGTGTTTCTCTTTCCTCCTCCCTCCCTCCTCTCTCCTTCCCTCCCTACCCCTCTCTCTCTCTCTCTCTCTCTCTCTCTCTCTCTCTCTCTCTCTCACACACACACACACACACACACACACACACACACACACACTGATCTGACTTTCAGCTTATGTAAATGTACATAAGTCCAGTGAGGCCACCAGATCATAGTAGCATTTAGACTTCTCCATGGAAAAAGAGTGTACAACACTGGGTCCAAAATCTCAGCTTTCTTCCGGTGCCACCAGTAGCTGACAAACTAGGAGGACAAGCAGCAGCCACCATGTCACTTCCTAGTCCGTCCCAGCATTCCATCTCATGATGTCTGAGGCCCTCTAAACCAGAGTTAGCTAATAAAGCTTAGCTAATGAAGTAGTCACATAAATCCCTTGTTTCACAATGTTAATTTTCACCCTAGAAAAATATAACATTGGACCATTCAATGCTCACTTGAAGGGATATGGGCTGATCAGGTAGATTTCCTTTATAATGGTTAATTGTTGAGGTTTTTAGCTGTGAAAGAAAGGAGAAAGGTCTTAACACTTGGACACTGCCCAGAGAAGTCAGACAAAGTCATGGGGAGAGCTGTAGAAGGAGGGGTAGAAAGACAGTAAGTACTCGGTCAAAGGCCAAAGAGAAGAAAGACAGTACAGCAAAGAGGTGGAAATCACCACAGACAGACAGGGACTTCTTTACAATCTTGTTCAGTTTCAGAAGTGCCTGACCCATTAAGAACATTAAGAAGCATGTAAAATGGTGACATCTGAAGAGCTAAGATGTCTCGCTCTAAACCAACAGAGAAAGTCCAGGGGGAAAAAATCACAGGAAAGAATAAGTTTCCCAGGTACCTTTGTCGCTTTGGGGGAGAAGAACATGCCTCTCTTATGCCGTAGGAGAAGGAAGACCTGTGCTTAGTCTCTAAGGCATGACAAATGACCTCCTTCCGATGTGGATAGCCCTAGCCACAAAACTGAGCTTCTGAAAGCTGATCTCAAAGCTCCATAGGCGAGAAAACAATGCATATATAAAGGTTACTGGTTTGATAAAAGGAAATCTATTTTTTCAATGACAGTATAAAAAATCCTCTATTGGCAAGAAGCAATTTTCATTCTGGGGGAAAGTGAAATTCAAGAGCTCATATGGGAGAAAGAGATCATTTGCTCTGTTTATTCTTGCCTGAGCAGACACATTCTAAATTGATCATCAGTGAAGAATGGGATAACATTCAGGAGCAAATGTGCCGGTGCTCTTGAACCTGCCATTTGAAGAAATTTATAAAGAAACTTTATTTAAAAACAAACTTCTCTAGCTTCCCAGTGAGGGTAAAACGGTACAGCAATCTTAGGTCATGATGAAAGGAACGAAGCAATGAGGGTATGTTTTCAATAAAATTGTTATTTGATCGCTTAACCTCTAAAGGCAGCACTGTCAAGCAGGTGGAAACTGGCCCTTCGAGAGAGCACTTGATGCACAGAGATGAGTAAGCCGTACGTTCTGAGCAGAATCGTCAGCCTAATACATAAATAGGGCATGAACATGTGCGAAAGGAAGAAATCTCCTTTCCTATAATTTTATGAATCTCTAAAAGGGGGTTTAAGACTTAAGGACTTTTTTCTTTTTATTGTTTCACTATGTCTCTGTTCACTGTTACTTTTCTGAATCAGTGCAATTCTCAGCTATATTCTATTTTTTTCTTCTTTTTTTTTTTCAGAGCTGGGGACGGAACCCTGGGCCTTGCGCTTGCTAGGCAAGTGCTCTACTACTGAGCTAAATCCCTCAGCTATATTCTAAATACCAATCCTTATATCTACGGGTAACTGTAGCTCTCGTTCCTCATCGAAGAAGCTTTCTTTTGCACCAGAGACTATCACAGACATTCACAGCTGATCAAAAGACAGAAAAGTGCATGGTGGACACCCCCAAATCATAGTCTGTAAAATAACCCCTAGAGCTCACACCGGAGGGAGCAGAAGGAACATAAGAGCCAGAGGACACGGATGTCTGCTACCAGACAGTGTCTCCTCTATATGAAGGGAACTGCGCCCACGAAATCTCAACATCGTGACAACCTAAACAAGCCCTGAACACTGGCAGCACCAGTTGGCTTGCCGATGTATATGGGGGGAAATCTCACAAAATTCACCCCAGATGAAGAGCTACAAGCAAATTAATTGATGCTCGCTCTGGAAAGTAGGCCCTGTGCCTCCAATAGGCAACACACTACGGGAGAGTGTGAGAGCAGGAGAGCTGGCCCCACCCCTTGCCTGGGCAAAACGGAAGAGCTAGTCCTGGTGGCTCAGGCACTGGAGCTGTAGGGCTGGCCACCTCAGCTTCCATCCGGACCTAGATCTAGGGTTTTCAGTTGGCCCATCCCAACCTCTACCCCATCAGTGAACTGCTAGGACCCCTAAAGTGTCTGTTCCTGTGGATCCAAGGCTAGAAGACCTTTATGACATAGGGCAGCAATCTGAGAGGAGTTCCAGTGAGGATCCACTATTGATGGTGTGGTAGAGGCCAGAGGTTTCAAACCAGACCAATGACTCATTGCAATGAACATTTATCAGTAAAGATGTTTGGACACGGGGATATGCTATGTGACACACCATGACACAATGCAGCTTCCACAGTGAGATGGGCTTTCTTTCTTTTTTCTTCTGTGCAGGGAGGTTGCAGGGGCAGAGGGCAGATACAGGGGGATGGGGAGATACATGGGATTGGGGTTCGT
Organism: Rattus rattus; assembly: GCF_011064425.1. Classification (NCBI taxonomy): domain Eukaryota; kingdom Metazoa; phylum Chordata; class Mammalia; order Rodentia; family Muridae; genus Rattus; species Rattus rattus. The sequence continues at coordinate 78,021,645 of NC_046160.1, read as the reverse complement.
GATGTAAAGTTCACGAGGAGTCAATGGAAAGTTGAGGGGGAAAGGAGAAATGGGGGAAATGAGAAAGAAAAATTAATTCTTGCCAAGAAATAGCAGGAGTTAAGACAAGTGCCTTGGTAAGTTATCTAATCCCAAGCAGTCAGCTATAAAATCGTTGACATCCGAGCCACACTAAATGGACTCTGTGGGTTGTCTTCCTATATATATGTATTTGAAGAAGAGGTTGTAAATTTGAGAGAGGGTTGCAGAACACAGGAGTTGGAGAGAGAGGTGGAAATGATGTAAGTATAGTACTCCTATGAAATTAGAAAAAAAGTTTCTAAAAGAGCTAAGGTCATTTTTTATTCCTCTCATTGTTTCATTGTCTCTGTAATTTTTTCAGTATCCACATGAAGACTGTTCCATGGTGACTTGATGTCCAGGGTGGTTGCCTAGACAACGTGGCGTGGTGTAAGAGTCTGGTCCATTATGGCTGAATATGACTCAAGAACGCTGAGAGGAAGCAGGAGTCAAAGCCTGCGAGGACCAGTGTGACGTGGTCCATGTAAAAGCAGCACCAACTCCTACTATTTTGTTCTGAAAACATGAAACTGTGCTCTTGCTCCCTCTTGCCATCTTGCTCTTCCCCTCTTGCCCCTTTGTCCCTTCTCTCCCCATTCCTCCTCCCCCCATTCTCTCCATGTGCTCATGGCTGGCCTCTACTCTTCTATTTCTCTCTCTCTCTCTCTCTCTCTCTCTCTCTTTCTCTCCCTCCCTCCCCTACTACTTCTTAACTCCCCATGCCCTGAATAGAGTTTATTCTATACTAAAGAGAAAGAAAGAAAGAAAGGAAGAAAGAAATGTGAAACAGGGATCTTATTTATTCATTGCTGGACTATAAAAGGTCATTTTCAAAGTGAATTATGATAAATGATTTTTAGAAAATATAACAGTAAAATAAATTAAAGCATGAGTAAAGGTGGTACACTGTTAAATAGTAAGAGTTTGCTGTCTTAAGTACTTTCTCTGCATACTTAATGCTTCTGTGTATCTGCAAATTGCAGCCTTACAAGTAATCATGAAGCGCTCCACTCAAAGATACCAGTTGTCTTCATTAAGTATTCCTTCTGGGCATACAGCTGTAAACTTTCCATTCATTTCAGCATTTGCTCATAAGTGAGACAGGCTTAGTCCTTCCCTCCAAGAGCATGTGTGCCAAGACTTAATGGATCTGGACAGACATCTGGTAAGGGCGCTGAAAGCCACCTGGGCTGTGAAAAGGCTTTTTGTGTGTTCCTTTCTCTTGGTTGCATCTGTGACAGGCAGGTGCCTTCTGAAATAAGAATGCCAGTGGTCATTTCCAGGCAAGTCTACTCCCACAATCCTGACAAAACTATGACACAAGGGCACGATGCTAATGTTCCAGACCTACTCTGGAAAGTCAACCAGCTAGTGCAGTGCTCTGGGTGGTGATCACCAGCTACACATAAACAGCCCCAGGTATGTTAATCTTCTCTTTTTCTTAACATAGGAAATGGATATAAACATCTCTAAGTCCAAATGTAGATAGACAAAGGGGCTATTTATAAGTCATAAAGACTAACTCTTTAATGGAAATTTTTAATTGCAAACAATAGAACTGAGTTGCGCATGTTTGAACAGAAAATAGTTTACAGAAGGATATAAGCTCAGCTGTATAATCCCTGCAGGACAAATAAGATTGAGGATAAATGGGCAGAATCGGTGAGCCGAAACCATACAGTAAGGAGAGCAGCATAGCTATGGTGGATCTGCTCGAGGAGACACCCCTGACACTCCTACTTGACAGCTAATACACTTGATTGGGTCTTTTGTTTATTTGCCAAATCTAGTGAAATTCCAATCACTGGCTTCAACCCTATTTTGTTTACTTTTAAGATATATTAGACTCTCATATCAGTATATCTCTGCCAGATCGGTTTCATGACTATGTAAAAGTTGAATGAAAAGAACAAAAAGTTCTAACAATCGAAATGTAAGTAAGAAATACCCAAGTTAATAAAGATGAAAAAAATAAAATAGGAACGGCTGACATGGGACGTATGAGAACTCAGTGATCTTCCAAATATTTCTGTAAACATAAAACAATTTAACAAAATAAAGTTCAAGATTCATTAAAAGGAGGAGGAGGAGGAGGAAGAGGAGGAGGAGGAGGAAGAGGAGGAGGAGGAGGAGGAAAAGAAAAAAAAAGAACAAAAAGTTCTCGGCCTCCTCTTCCACTTTCACTTCCAGAGTTCCCTGGTTTTTGTAGTTGACACGTAACAGTTGTACGAATTTATGGGGCATGAATACAAGTAAATCTTAATCCTAGAATTCCCTCAGAGTCATTCTACAAGACATCACCTTCTCAACAAGCTTATAGAAGACCTAGTTTCCCCTGCATGAAATCACCACCTCAGGTGACACAGGTGGCCAGGCGTTGCAATGATGCCTGGGAATATAAACCATTACTTCCTGAATGGAGACTTGTTCAGAAGAGGTTAAAATCAGTGACAAGTGAGTCAAACTACACCATTCGTCACAACCTACTGCTATATTTCAGGAAGTCTCTCCCTCGGTGTGAACTACATGGCAGAGAGAGCCTCTCACACACAAAGGAAAGGAAAATGGCAGATTGTTACTTCCTTGTTAGTTCTCCAACTGGAACATAGGATGTTCCAGATTGATGCTGGCTCCACTAATCATTTGCATCCATTTTCAGATCTTGAATTTTAAACCAGTGAGGTAAAGAAGAACAGAACATGAGTGACTTATTCTAACAACAGCAGGAGTTGGAGCCCAATAATATTCCTGGATCAGTAATCACAGCAATGCTAACAACCCTGTTCCAGGATCCACCACAACTCCAGTCAACTGTGTAAGTACAGCATCAAGCTCAGTGGAATCAGCAATGGTGCCCTACGGGACATGATTTAAGCCATTGTATCTAACTCATAGCCTTGGTAAGTCCGTGTAAATAAGTATCCTTAAATGAATTCATGCAGAGTTGTTTTAACTAAGAACACCAACGTGTAAATAAACCGTTACCAGGTGCAGCCTTAAACAGAAGTACTCTTAAAAGATGCTGTTGGATTAAAAACTAAAAGCCAAGGCGGGATCCAGAGGTTGGCATCTGCAAGCCCATTGCATGAATTTTCATCTTAACAGAGTCCTCAATTTAACAAGGAGATGGAAGTATGTCAAAGGCGTGAGAATGAGAGAACTGTGAGCCTGGAGTGCTCTCTAACAGGGCTATACTCCTTAAAGGAGGAGAGTGACAAGCTGAAATCACAAATTCTTAGCTAGAGGCATGAAGTGAAATCCTGTGTTTCTCTGACTGCTAAAAGAATCTCTTATCACTTCCAGCCGCGGGGCTAAGATAACTGAAAATCAAACTCAAACTTTGATCCTGCGGGTTTCTAAATTATAACGTCAGTTGAATTCACAGCCCACTGAGATCACCTGTGTGAAAGCAAAAGCATTGATCAGAGTAGAACAAAACCAAGATACAGAATCGGGGTTTGATTTGACGCCTTAAGTACACTAAAGCTACCGAGCACCTGACAGTTCCTTGCTAGCCAACCAGTCAGTCTTCCTCTTTTGTCTGATAAGGTGGAGACAGAATAAATTATCTATGGTAATGGAACTGGCTGTCATAAAAATCAAGACTGTAGATCGAAGGGACAGCAGAGCTGATGGCAGCTCTGAGGCCCATTGCTTAGCAATGTCAACAGTGTGAGCTTAATAGCGGTGACAGCAGAGCTCTCATTGACCCAGGTCTGTCACATGACTCAGCCTGCCATTTCTTTTTCTTTTTTTTTTTTTTTTTTTTTTTTTTTTGATTACTTTTTATTTTATTGTTTTTTTATTAACTTGAGTATTTCTTATTTACATTTGAATGTTATTCCTTTCGGTTTCGGGCAAACATCCCCTAATCTCTATCTCCTTCTTTATGGGTGTTCCCTCCCCACCCTCCCCATTGCCGCCCTCCCCCCAACAATCACGTTCACTGGGGGTTCAGTCTTAGCAGGATCAAGGGCTTCCCCTTCCACTGGTGATCTTACTAGGATATTCATTGCTACCTATGAGGTCAGAGTCCAGGGTCAGTCCATGTATAGTCTTTAGGTAGTCAGCCTGCCATTTCTGCCTGCACACAATCCCAAGACTGTTTTTCTAGCCCAGTGCCATCTGAATAAATAAATCACTTCTCAAATCAGCCAAATATGGTTGTCATTACTACAGCTATGAACTGTCTATAAATTATATGCTTAGAAATGTTGTAACGGCTTCGTGGCTTACCTTAGACCCTACTGCTGCTACCCAAATGTGGCCAAGGTGTAAAACATTTCAACTCTGTTTGATCGCTTTGGTACAATGATTTCATAACCAGCCTAAACCCCCCTCCAGTGAGACTCGTGCTCAGAACTGCAGGTTCCCTGCCTGTAAAATTTAATAAGAGATTCATGTCTGTTTGCAACTTACAGAGAAAGCATATTTCCTTAGACTTTTATCCATCTTTGTCTCTTTTACACGCAATATTATTATTCACAGTATTCCAGTGATTTATCCAAGAACAGGCAAACACAAACCAGTCCCCACCTAGCTGCACTCAAATCACATTGTAGTCATAATGTATCAAATCATAACCCACGAATTCCAACAGGACCAATTGCCTGGTCAATCTAAAGCCATGACAAAATAAATGCATGATAAACAGTCGCAGTCACTTAGAAAACTGATGTCAAGCCTTTCAAAACCCCAGGAAGGGCATTATTTAGAGCAAGGACAAAAACCATAGGTCAAGCACAGCCTGTGCCCTGCTGATAATGCTAGTCAAGTCCTTGAAATTTTTACCATTGTTATATATACATAATTGAATTTCTAATAGTTTAAAGAGTTCTATTACTAAATGATAGCCATATTAGTTCACTAGTCTTGTGTATACTCTTCCTAAATGTGACAGGTCCACCCTTCCATCCTGGGCCTTGCATGCTTGCTTAGGGAGAACCTTCCATCACACCAATCCACCCTCCAACAATCTTAGCTGCCTTGCCCAACTAAGCTACAACATGGCCATCCTTGGGGCCATGGCAGCTCTCCAATCTACTTTCAGATGAGGCCATTCCACAGGCATGGAATCTTACTTCCTCAAGAGTCACCGATGCCAAAGGGGAGAGATAAGATAACCTAGAAGCACAGGATGAATTTTGATACAAGAAATGAACTTTGACCAACGTTGGAGAGAAGTGGGAATAAAATGACAGGAAAATCCAGAAGGCTTTGGATTCCATGGAACCACACAGCCCCTGATACCCAGATACCCAGCATAGTTATCTGACAGTGAACGAATCTGTAACTGGCTTTATAATTCTCTTGTTTGTGTTCCCTTCCTCCCTGACTCCCACTACTCTTTCCCCTCACTCTTGGTTCCCTCGTTTTTCTTTCTCCAAGGAGAATCAGTATATCAACTGTATCACAGTTTCTTTTGCTGCAGACACTAAGCGAATGCATCTACATATGGAATTGGAAATAGCAAGGAAAGGACAGGAAATAGTGCACAGAGTGAAAAAGAATTCATGGGGAGAGGGAATATTGCTCATGAAAATGCCCCATGAACATATACCTCAAAAGCCATAGAGATTATTACTGCCGTGCTTGAGCAGGGAGAATGCAGAAACAATGCTGCAAACAGTGTAAGAAATGCAGACAGAGCAAAGAGGAGACTTACAGGAAAATGGAAAATGGAGAGTGTTCTTAAGGTCCACATCGAAGGGTCACTGGTAGAAAACTGAGTGAGGATTAACTTTTCACAAAATGAGTAGCATGCAGGGAAATGTCTCTCAAATGTCACTCGTTCAAACCAGACAGGCAATAAGCAAAAGGTGATAAATGCCAAGGAGAAGAGTAAAATAGGAAAGTTGAAGTTAAGCAATCCCAGTGGAATGCTGTCCTTGATTGTATATCTTCATTATCAAAAATGTATAACTTCATGCCAGTAAATTTTAAAACAGGTAAAACGGACTGTCCTCAAAAATTCATAAGTTTTTTGAGAGACAGTCTCACTGTGTAGCCTCCCTGCTAGCCTGGAACTTACTTTGTAGACCATGTTGACCTAAAACTCAGGAGATCTGCCTGCCTCTGCCACCTGAGTGCTGAGTTAAAGGTATATGCTACTACACACAGACGAAGACAAAAACTTTAAATCCAGCCATAAACAGAGCTGAGCGAACTTAAAATAACTAAATTGACAAACAAAGCCAACTGCTACGACTCATAACAAAATCTACAAACAAAAGAATCATGGTTTCGTGTGTAAGTTTTAACAAACCAGAAAACTATGGAAATCACTATGGGGAAGTATAAAGAGAGAAAACTACCTAACTTTCTTCTGATAATTACACTACCAACTCTAAAATCATGGAAAGGAAACAGGATGGGGACGGGAAAGATGGTCCAGTGTGTAAGTTCACCTGTGCTCTTATAGACCTGAGTTCAGCTCCTATCACCCTAAGCTGTATTAGGTCCAGCTCCAAAAGATCTGATATCTCTGGCCTCTGAGGGCACCTGCACCCAGGTGTGCATACTCACACAGAGAGACACATACATGCACATAATTTAAAATAAAATTTTTAATAGGAAATATATAAGAAAATTCTAGGCGGCCATAAAAAAGATGGTAAGTGATAAAATTGTGAATATAAACTAACCTTCTGAAAAAAAACATAAAAATAAATGGAAGAGGTAGAGAAATAGTTCAGAGGGTGGGTGCTTTCCTCACAAGCTTGAGGACCTGAGTTCAGATACCAGCACAAACTCAAATATGGCTCCCAATGCTGGGAGTTGGGTGCAGAGACCAGCTGGCATTTGCTGGCTGTCACCCTGGCAGAGACGGGAGGACAGTGAGCACCAGGTTCAATGAGAGTCCCTATCTCAAGGGAAAACGTGGAGATTAAGAGAGGAGGACACCTGATGTCCTCCTCTGGCATCCAGATATACACACACCTACACACACATATACACACCAAAGGAGAAAACACATATAAAACAATCGGTTCATGTTTGTTACAGTAATAAAATGGCAAATTAATGCAGGAAAAAATCTATCATGCAATCTTTAGCAAGAGAGAAGTGTGAACACTTTTAATTTGTGCACAAATTTTATTTAATTGTATTTAATATGGTTTTGTGGTTCTTTTTCAAACATTAATCTAATGAACTAATTTTAGAAGCAAATTTCTTAAATATAGCTAAAGCAAAAACAAAAAGCAAATGTTTTACTAAAAGTGTTAGATGCTTCAAAAAATTCTAGAAACAAGAAGCAGTTGCCCACCAATACTTGTTTGTCATAATTCAAGGATTTGGATATCAAGTTGACAAGACCATTATTACTGAATTATCAATTTATTATCATTTCGAATCACCATGGAAACAGAGTCCTGGGTATGTCTACGAGGTAATTTCTAGATGGCTTAATTGAAGATCAAAGGCTCACCCTAAGTGTGAGCAGCCTCCATTCTATGAGCTTGAGTCCCAGATTGAATAAAAAAGGAGAAAGTAAACCGAGCATCCACACTCAGGGCTCTCTGCTTCCTCCCTGCCCACATCCGCTGCACTCTACTTCCTCCCAGCCCACATCCGCTGCACTCTGCTTCCTTCTGATCATGGATGTGATGGGATGAGTTCCTGGTCACCAAGATTTCCATGCTGTAATAACAAACAGTACCCTCAAACTGTGAACCAAAAGAAACACTTTCTTCATTAAATAGCTCTTTGTCAAGTGTTTTGTTGCAAATGTGAGACAAGTTAGCAATGTCTTGGCCTAGAGAGCCCAGCCTTTTTTTTTTTTTTCACTTTTTATTGGATATTTTCTTTATCTACATTTCAAATAGTATCCCCCTTCCTGGTTTCGCCTCCAGAAACCCCCTATCCCATTTCCCTACCCGCTGCCTCCATGAGGGTGCGCTCCCACACACACACTCCCTCCAGCCTCCCTGCCCTGGCATTCCCCTATACTGGGGCATCGAGCCTTCACAGGACCAAGAACCTCTCCCCTCCCATTGATACACAACAAGTCCATCCTCTGCTACATATGCAAGACGTGGGTCATTCCATGTACTCTTTGGTTGGTGGTTTAGTCCCGGGGAGCTCTGGGGTATCTGGTCGGTTGATACTGTTGTTCTTCCTATGAGGTTGCAAACCCCCTCAAATACCTCAGTCCTTTCTCTAACTCCTCCACTGGGGACCCCGTTCTCAGTCCAGTGGTTGGCTGTGAGCATCTGCCCCTGTACTTATCAGGTTCTGGCAGAGCCTCTCAGGAGGCAACTATATTGGGCTCATTTCAGCATTACACCTCTTGGCATCCCCAACAGTGACTGGGTTTGGTGACTGTATATGGGATGGATCCCCAGGTGTGGAAGTCTCTGCGTGGCCTTTCCTTTCGTCTCTGCTCCACACTTTATCTTCGTAATTTCTCCTGTGAATATTTTTCTTCCCCCTTCTAAGAAGATCTGAAGCATCCACACATTGGTCTTCCTTCTTCTTGAGCTTCCTGTGGTCTGTGAATTGTATCTTGGGTATTCCGAGTTTTGGGGCTAATATCCACTTATCAGTGAGTGCATATCATGTGTGTTCTTTTGTGCTTGGGTTACCTCATTCAGGATATTTTCTAGTTACATCCATTTGCCTAAGAATTTCATAAAGTCACTGTTTTTAATATCTGAGTAGTACTCCATTGTATAAATGTACCACATTTCTGTATCCATTCCTCTGTCGAGGGATATCTGGGTTGTTTCCAGCTTCTGGTTATTATAAATAAGGCTACTATGAACATAGTGGAGCATGTGTCCTTGTTATATGTGGAAGCATCTTTTGAGTATATACACAGGAGTGGTATGACTACTCAGGTAGTACTCTGTCCAATTTTCTGATTTCCAAACCTCCAAACTGATTTCCAGAGTGGTTGTACCAGCTTCCAATCCCACCAACAATGGAGGAGTGTTCCTCTTTCTCCACATCCTCACCAGCATCTGTTGTCACCTGAGTTTTTATCTTGGCCATTCTGACTGGTGTCGAAGCAAGTGAAAGATCTGTATGACAAGAACTTCAAGTCTCTGAAGAAAGAAATTGAAGAAGATCTCAGAAGATGGAAAGATCTCCCATGCTCCTGGATTGGCAGGATTAATATAATAAAAATGACCATCTTGCCCAAAGCAACTTACAGATTCAAAGCAATCCCCATCAAAATTTCCAACTCAATTCTTCATAGACTTAGAGCAATTTGAAAATTCATTTGGAATAACAAAAAACCCAGGATAGCAAAACTATTCTCAACAATAAAAGGACTGGGGGAATCACCATCCCTGACCTCAAGCTGTATTACAGAGCAATAGTGATAAAAAAACTGTATGATATTAGAATAGAGACAGGCAGGTAGATCAATGGAATAGAATTGAAGACCCAGAAATGAGCCCACACACCTATGGTCACTTGATCTTTGACAAAGGAATGAAAACCATCCAATGGAAAAAAGACAGCATTTTTGACAAATGGTGCTGGTTCAATTGGCAGTCCGCATGTAGAGAAATACAAATCTAATCATTCTATCACCTTATACAAAGTAGATCTCAAGTCCAAGTAGATCAAGAACCTACACATAAAATCAGATACACAAAATCTGAAACTAAGAGAAAAGAAAGTGGGGAAGAGTCTCGAACACATGGGCACAGGGGAAATTTTTCTGAACAGAACACCAATGGCTTATGCTTTAAGATCCAGAATCAACAAATAGGACCTCATAAAACTGCAAAGCTTCTGTAAGGCAAAGGACACTGTCAATAGAAAAAAACGGCAACCAACAGATTGAGAAAAGATCTTTATCAATCCTGTATCTGACAGAGGGCTAATGTCTTTGAGTATACAAAGAACTCAAGAAGTTAGACTCCAGAGAATCAAATAACCCTATTAAAAATTGGGTACAAAGCTAAACAAAGAATTCTCAACTGAGGAATACTGAATGGCCATGAAGCACCTAAAGAAATGTTCAACATCCTTAGTCATCAGGGAAATGCAAATCAAAACAACCCTGAGATTCCACCTCACACCACTCAGAATTAACAGCTATTTAAGCAAAGACTTTAATTACTACTCAGAAAAATAGGATCTGAGTCCCATCTCTGACCCTGAAAGATGTAACATCCTGAACTACCTAACCATCATTAGCTAATAATACCTAAAACTAACTACAGAACCTTAAGAGTTATGAGATTATTATATGATGGGAGGCATTCTGGGGGAAAAAAGACATACCATTGCCCCTGCTTGTTCTAGATACTTAAGAATTAATGGATATGCCTGAAACATAGATCAGAATGTAGATTGGGGTAATGATCCCTTTGGCCACTGTAAATTCTCACCCTTTGACTGTGCACTACTTTACTCTGTGAAATACCACAGTTCCAAGAATAATCAATAAAAGTATAACTGTTGAAATAGAAGAACAAGAATGCTAAACTCTAACAAATCTGAAAACTTACTTAGGAAGTACTAAAATACTGCTTTAAAATAAGGCTCATGCAACATAACCACACAAGAACCTGCCCATATTGATATATAACAACTTTATTTTTAATCACCAAAACTTGAAAACAAATAAGATTATCCCCAGTAGATTAATAAACAAACTGGTATATCTAGACAATGTAATATTATTCGGAACAAAAAAATAAGCTATCCAGCCATGAAGATACTTGGAGAAATTTTTAATAAATCTTAGTAAATAAAAGAAGCCATTTTTAAAAGAGGGAGCTGGAGAGATGGCTGGAGGGGTGCAAGCTGCCACAGCACACGTTGGGAAATAAAAAGGCAACTCGAGAAAGTAGTTGTTCCCTCTTTCTACTATGTAGGTCCAAGAGCTCAGACTTAGGTCATCAGAGCTAAGATTCTGATCCATCTTGCTGGCCAAATATTTAATTTTAAAAGAAATAAAATCTATATGTTACATAGAGAGTAAGACAACGCCAACCATATGCTTGAAATTATTCTCAAATACAAACATGCACACATATTCTAGAAGCACAAAAGCACTTAAGGAAATACACAGCAGTGGGGAAAACTACCTAACAAAATTATGAACAGAGAATGTCATCAGAGAAACTTCCTCCTGCAGGACATGGGGACTAACACAGAGACTCACAACTAGAATATGCAAAGAATGAGAGACTTTGGAACATTGAGGCCTCGTCAGATCCCTCCTCTCAGGCCTCAGGGAGCTCTGTGGAAGAGGAGGTGAAAGGTAATAAGAGCCAGTGTGGTTGGAAAGCACCAAGGAAGCAAGGTCTTCCAGACACAGCACGCTGACACACGAACTCTCAGAGACTGTGGCAGTGTGCACAGTCACGCACAGGCCTGAGGGGAAATAGACACGACCCTAGCTCAGAAGTCATTTCCAATTAGCAACCACTCACAAATGAAAAATTCGTTTTCTTCAGGAGTCTCACTTGTTACAAACCACGCTTAAGGGCACTCAATAGTATTTTTGAAGATTTTTTTTTTGGTCTCATATTGATTTGTTTGGACTTTTTTTCTTTTAATCTTATTGATCTTTCACTTACGTATTGTATTTTCTAATTTTGTATTTTTATGGTGTGTGTGTGTGTGTGTTCCTTTTTTTCTAAAGAGAGAAATAAAAGGAAAGTAGAGTTAGAAGGGTAACATCTGGGAGCAAATGAGGGATGAGAAATAGTGATCAAAATATATTACATCCAGAACTTTATTTTCAATTTAAAAAAAACACAGGACTAAGAAAAAAATAGTAAGATGAAGCGAAAGCCTAGGAGAAATGTACTTAATGACCTCTGTAGAGTAACAAAGAACACAGCACCTACTAAATAAGTCAGGCTATTAAAAAGACTCAGGAATGTATTACAAAGTAAAATACCTTATACATTTGTCAAATCAATATATGATATTAAAAACATGAACCCAAAACACAGATTCCCAAACCATGCCACAAAAGAAACAAAGCCACCACGTGTGGTAGCGCATCGCCCACACGCAGGAGGCTGGAGTAAGAGGTTCGCTTTTTGTGTTCCAGGCCAGCCAGCCTAGGCTACATAATGAGTTCCAGAACAGCCAAGGTTATTTTTGAGACCTGGACAAAAACAAACAAACAAAAAAAAAGCAAAAGGATGGAAGGAGGAAGGAAGGAAGGAAGGAAAGAAAGGAGGGAGGGAGGGAGGGAGGAGGGAGGGAGGGAGGAGGGAGGAGGAGGAGGGAGGAAAAGAAAAAAACAGGAACAAAACTATGAAATTCCTTTAAATTTTTAAGTTATAATACTAATGTACTGATGCTAAATGTCTTGAATTAATTGTAATTTGGAGAGATTGGGGATTTAGCTCAGTGGTAGAGCGCTTGCCTAGCAAGCGCAGGACCTGGGTTCAGTCCTCAGCTTGGGGGTCGGGGGGGGGGAATAATCATAATTTTGTGTGGTGGTTTGAATAACAATGAACTCCATAGACTCATATATTTGAATGCTTAGTTATCAGGGAATGGCACTACCGTGATGGAAGCTGTAGTGTGTCCCAGAGTGTGTCACAGTTTACCACTCGATCTACACATTTACACTTGCAAACGCTCAGTGCAATGAATCATTGGTCTGGCTTGAGATCTCTGGTTTCTGTCACAACATTAATATTGTATTCTCACCAGGACTGCTCCTGGTTATCCTGTTGTGGTCCTGTGTCATGGAGATCCTGCAGCTTTGGGTCAGCAATACAGGGCCATTCACAAGTTCTAACAGTTCATAGATGATATAGATTTTGGGGTGGGCCAACTCAAAGCCCTGGATCTGGGCCTGGATGGTAGCTGAGGTGCTCGACCAGATAGTTCTCCTTTATCCACACCAGCAGAGCAAGCTCTCCAGCCCTGCTCCAGCTAGGCCCCCAATGCTACCTACCAGCATCAGGAGGCAGGGTCAGCTCTCCTGTTCCCATGCCCTTGTGACCAGCTTGCCTGCACCCACACCTCCAAACCCAACCAACTGTGCTACCCAGTTGAGGTACAGGGCCTACTCTCTCAAATGCTGCAGCTGCCGAGGGCCTGAGAGGGCTCTCCTGCTCTCACACTGTTGGGGCTGACTCACCCGTGCCTTCACCATCAAGGCCAGCTCTACTGTATTGCCCCAGCAAGATGCAGGGCCCACTCTGCTGAGTGCTACAGCCAATGAGGGCCAGGGATAGTGCTCCCACTCTCATGACCCCAAGGCCAGCTCTCCAGACTGCCTCACTGGCAATGAGCAAGTAGGCAGAGGGCATCATCCGAGAACCCATTTCACTTTGCAGCAGATGAGTGGCAGGGCCAGCTCTCACTTGCTCTCACCTTGGGTGGGGGCAGCTTACCAGTGCCCCCGCATGAGGGTCAATTCTACTTTTCTGCCAGGTGAGGTGCAAACACTTGCTTTCCCAAATGCTTCAGCCAGTGAGGAACAGGGCCAGCTCTCCTATTTTTATGACCCCAGGGCCAGCTCTCTAGACTGCCAGAGGTAGTAAAAAGGAAAAGGAGAAAGAACATCACTTCCATGCCTACTCTACTTCATGGCAGATGAATGGCTAGGTAGGCTCTCCCACACTCACACTGTGCCCCTGCTACCAGGGCCAGTTCCACTGTGCTGCCTTGGCCAGAGCAGCCAAGTGCTGCTGCTGAGAGGTGGGAACAGTGTGCCATAGCTAGTTGGGGTTGGGACCAGTTCTGTACAGCCCTTGCGTATCTACATGGTTACAGGCATCTGCCCAGACCAGGGGTGTTTCCATGGTCTCTGATAGTAATATGAGCCCCAGACATTGACACTGACCCAGACACGGCTCTCAGCAGCAGCATAGGCCGTCTCAGGTTGTGGGGCTATCTTCTCACAATAGGATCTTCCTCCCCACGTCTCCAGCTTCATCTCTCTTCATAATGCTCAAACTGTTCTGCTTCTCCTTCTCTCCCATCTGTCCAGCGTGAGTTTGTACAGTGTAGCGGCTCCTACTGCAGGTAGGTCATATGACTGGCAGGCGTATGGGTGACCTCCTCTACCCATTCTACCTGGTGTGAATGGTTGTGGATGGGACTCTGGATAGCTTCCTCCTCCCATGCTACATTGTATGGCAGTAGCCAGGCCTCTGTGTGTCTACAGCCCACCCATGCAGTGCAGCAGAAGGCAGTTCTCGGAGCATCTTTCCTCCACCGCATGGCATGGTGGTAAGCGGGGCTCTCAAGAGCTTTCTTTGATAAGAGGTTCCCTGGTCATGGAGTCTCTTCACAGCAATAGAACACAGACAGGGATATTTGGTTACATAAAGGACACCTATGACTGGTGTTTTGTTGAAGGCCAGCTTCAACAGGTCAGGGTAAACTGAGGCAAGGGCATAGAGTCAGCCATTGATCATTCAGCTGATTTATCCGAGAGAGCAAAGATTTATTATGTGGGACTGGCAGACAAAAGGAGGAAAGAATCACACACACACACACTTGGTGGATGAAGCAAGCTTCAACAAACTCCAAACAACTTCACACATACATTCTGTACATACATACATATGCATAACTGATTCACTCATTGGGTGGATGAAGAAAAAGTACTCACCAATTTTACCTATATATATACATATATACATATATACACATATACACATATACACATATACATATATACTCAAACACATACACATATATACATAAACACATATATACATACATGTGCACATATACACATATACATATATACACATTAGTGGATAGAGCCATGCTCCAACAACTTTATTTTTCTCTTATCCTTTGTATACCGTATAAGACAGAGTTTTCTATGTAAGAAAAAGATTACCTCATAGCTAAAAGTTACATATTCTCTAAAAACAATTGCCAAAAAAACACATTCTTCAAAATCAGATTGAAATCATTACACAAAAGCAAGCTGTAACAGGACGATTGATTATGTATTCTTCTTTTGAAACTCATACCTAACTAAACACTTCCTTCCTATCTTTCTCCACAAGTTCATCATAACCTCAAGGCAATAATTCTTTTGTCATTGATTAGGCAAGTCAGTCTATAGCAAGTTTTTTCCTGTGTTTATCGACAACAATTTTTATTTACCGAGAAACAGATCATCATCTATCTTACCTCTTATTTTTGAAGTCTTGTTCAGCTAAACTGGCTAATCATCTATCCTCTATTCTTCTACTCATAATACATTATTTATTGATTATTCTTAACCCTGTCTTTTCATGGCGCACACCAGAACCTGTGGCCATATCCCTAAAGCACAAGATCCAGGAACTGAGACCCAACCTAGAATGAAATGGTTTTTTGATCATTAACTTTTCCTATTTTTTTCTTCCAAGTACAATTATGTGCTTGCAACACATGAAAGCTCACTGTACTTCTTTTCTAAGCTATGCAGTTCTCGCTATTCTACAAGGGAGAGGGCACATTCTGCTCTTAATACTAACTTTATTAAATCTTCCTGGCAAAACAATGTAAACCATTTGCTTAAACTTTCTATCCACTTCCCTAACTTCCTAAAACTAAATCAAATCAAGAATTCCGTAAAATCATTAATGCATCTAAACAGCAGTATATTATGACAATTCATCTTCATAATGATCTGCAGAAAAATTGCCTACTAGAGAGGGCTATTTCCAAAGAAGCAATCACACCAGACTATAGGCAGTAATGGTATTCCCACTACCAATCATGCCATGCTATCTATATACAGGAGGAATATAGCAAGGACAAACATGAGAAGGCACAGCAGCAGCAAGAAGCAATCCAGAGACAAAGCCCCTGGAGCTGTGTCTTTCCAAAGTAAATCCACCATAACTGTGCAAAATGGTGGACTCTCTCCAGGGAACTCACTTACCCACCACAATTACTCCTGAAGGCATCCCAGTACTTAGTGTTAGAATACTTGCTTAGGGTGTGCCAGGCCTTATGTTCTATCCCCAACACACACACATACACACACACACACACACACACACACACACACACACAAAGTTAACAGGTAGGTACATACACGTATGTACATAGATGATAGATACCTTACTCCTATTCTAAGAAACATATGCTAAAATATTGACATATAATAGGGAGTTAACTCTATAACTTACACTCAAACAGCATGTATGGAGGAATATATATATATATACACATATATATGGAGATATATATCCTACAAAGTCTTTTTCCTTTAACTTAAAATTATTTCCAAATAAATAATATGAAAAATATTAATTACAGGATAGGTTATTCCAGAGGATTAAGACTTTATTGTTCAAATTTGCATAATAAATTATAACAAATGAACAAAGAAAATAATCAAAACTAATAATAATGCATGATATTCCCAAACCCAAGATTAGAACTGAAGAAAGCTAAATAAAAAGAATCTATGCCTGGAAACGTAGTCACATAGTCTCTGAGAACGAAGCCAACATTGAAAAGTGTTCCAAAAAACAGTGGGGTTGTGCACATTTTGTAAATTAAGTTGATATCAACTTAGATCCCCAACTCTATAGACAACACTATTAGAAAATACATCGGAAGTGTTATGTGATGGATAAAAGGAAATAATGGAACAGGAAAGGTTAAATGACATAGAAAATGGGAAGACATGGTAGAGAATAGAGATAGGTACAGATGTCTGACACTAAAGGCAGTTTTAAAACGTCATATGGAAAGCAACTACTATAGAAGTTTTCTGAAACACAGACATACACACACATATATCAAGAGTTTAAACAGGATTGCCCCATTAACAGGGTGATAATAGGGTGATAATGCCCCTATTAGACCCCACAAACTAACCAATAAAAAGCCGAGGGCCAGGTGTGGTTCGCTCCTTTGGAGTTGTTGGCTAGTGAGATCTCAAAGACCCCACAAACCTGACAAACATCGCGAGCTATTGTCAGTGCTCTTGGTTATCCTCCAGAATGTGCTGCTTACCCTCCAGCGCGTGGTGATAAGACTGTTGCTGAAGAAGCAACATACTTGAGTCGTCAAACACGGAAAAATTGAACTAGTACTCACCTAGAAACTCCATCCGCACTAGCTAACAGTTATAGTGCTGTATAAGAAAAGTAACCATCAGATATGACCCCTGACAGCTCCAGTGGCAACCAGCCTGCCACGACATGCTTGCTGGGGCAACCGTGGCCTCGGCATCATGAAAGTAACAGCCACTTCCTGACTGGTTTAAGAGCCAATTCCCAAGATGAACCCTATACCTGACACTGTAATGAGGCAAAAAGATCTCTAACTAAACAGGTCATAGGCCCTAAAAGCCTCTTACTATTATTCTGCTAAATGGACAAAGCATTAAACCAATCCTAATAATTTATCACTATACCTATCAAGCAAAATGTCTCCGAATGAAAACAAGAAACTATCAAATGCTTTTTAAGGCATTAAGTACATTCAGTAAGTCAGAAAACTTGGAAGTAAAAGAAAGTCAAGATGTGTAAAGAGGCCATGTGTATATATAATTAGGATGTCTCATATGAACATAGAGTCAAATTACATCTCAGAATTCTTGACAGAGTCTTCAAGTATTTAAATCTATAAGACTCGCAAAAATCAATCTAAAAACACAGTATGAGACTACAACATTCTTCTTTCAGTTCTTGAGAAATCAAGTACACAGTGTCAGCGGAAGATTCAGATTTTGAATAAGACAGCAGAGTTCTGACCTAATTAACAACCAGCAAGAAAATGAACAGAGTATGAAGTGCTCACTCAATCACGCTGACCAGAATCCTAATCATCACCCCACAGTTCATGTAATTCTTTTCCAAATTTGCTTTTCATATTGAAGGCTGTTCCAAGTCAATCATTCGTAACACTATTAGCCAAATACTAGGGAACGGCTCCGTCCTAGAGCCATGATAATGGCACCTCTTGAAGATTAATAAACATGTCAGGAGAGAGAAAAGCTTCCATCAGAGGGATGGCAGAAAACGCTAGCAGATGGTGAAGCCATTCTTTGACAAGGAACACAGGAAAGCGAGTGCCTTCACTGTGGGAAGTAGACCACATGTCCCACTTTATCACCAGTTTAAAGGTGGAACATAAATTAGTATAACCTTTTAAAGTCATCGGCTCCCTAAAAACCTCGACATTTGTACTCACAACATCTGTTACAAACCATTCATTCTTTCCGTTACTATTTTGTGCACAAATAACTATGTATCTTGCTCAGCAAATTTGATTTCGCCTGAATGGGACTTAAAGCCATCACGCGCCACGTTGTAAAACACTTTCTGAGGGAAAAACGTCTTAGTTAACTCGTAAAAAATTTTAAGAAAACAAAGTTTTAAAGAAAAATAAAACAAGACACATTAAAATTACAGTTCTTTTTTGTTCTTCCAAGGTGATTTATTTTCCAAAATTATCCTTTGAATAATGTGAAGAGCCTGTCCAAATACTCCAAAGGGAAGTGCAGAGGTGGCCAGGACTCTGAAAGACCTCAGTTGTGCCAACACCCATTGAACCGTCATCGTCTTTTACCTGTGCATCTGAAAGAGAAGACTTTTCAACTTTTAAAATTATTATGCCTTAAGATATTACTTCATGGGTTACAATCATTGCTTAAAGGGTCATTTTTCTCCCAAAACTTCATCTCATAGTATTGAGAATTAATGACACAGGGTGTAATTCAAACAGTCTTTGGAGAGACTACCAGAAGTATTGTGAAAACTTTAGCAAAACAAATTGATTAAAATTAGTTGTTGGGGTTTTTTAAGTAAAACAAAAAGACAGTTTACATAAACCTCCTGGTAATTATTCTAAGAGCATAGAGGAAAAAATATGAAGCTCTTTTAATTAGAAATTTCTACCACATTTTAGTAAGAATAATGAAAGTCTGGCTTTGAACTATACCCTGCTCCCTGCAATCCTACAGGACAGGAGGGATTCCCTCTCTTTTCAGCCCCTAATCATCCTCTCACCTCACCTCTCTAAGCTTCCAGTCTATAACTGTCATTTCATCCTGCTAGCATCTTTCAACTATGGCTATCCAGATTATGAGAGCAATTATTAGAACAAATATGGCTGAATACTGGGATTTCTTTTCTAGTATTCCACTGATGGTTTAGGGTGAGAGCTATACAGAAGGTATGACAATGTGAGAGGCAAGAACTGCCCTTCCCTTCCACAGTTACAAGGCCAAGCCAAGGATATCAGTGGCACCCACCAAGGTGTACTCTTTCAACAGGCATGGTGACGTGCACCATATAGTCCCAGAGTTCAAAAGACTCTAGTACAGGGTCATGAATCTGAGGAAAAACTGACCTGCATGTTTAGTTCTAGGCCAACCAGGAAGACATAGTAATCTCCTGATCAAAATGATAAGAAAATGAGAAAAGGAAGGGATTGGAAAAGGGGAGGGGGAGGAATGAAAGGAGAGAAAGCAGAAAAGAGGAAGGAAGAGAGAAACAACTAAGGTGGAAATCACACTAAAAGGGCCAAAAGGTTTGAGCTGGTAGTTAAAATAATCGTTAATTTTGACTGTAAAACAATAGAGATTATGTACTCTGGGGAGATTAAGAATAGAAAAACTGAAGGGAGAGGGAGAGAGAGAGAGAGAGAGAGAGAGAGAGAGAGAGAGAGAGAGGAGAGGAGGAGGAGGGAGGAAGAAGGAAGGAAGGAAGGAAGGAAGGAAGGAAGGAAGGAAGGAAGGAAGGAAGGAAAATAAACATCTTGGGAAATGTGGAATATCATTAATCTCACTGACAGAATATGATTGAAAGTATCAGAAAGAAAGGAAAAAAGGAAGGAGACTAAAAGTATTCAAACATAAAATGATTTGGAATAGAAAACACTACCCTACATACCCCAGGGGGCAACAAGTTCCAGGTAGTGTACATACAAAAGCCCTGCCTTCAGACTCATCACAGCAAAGTGCTGAGAGATGACATTGTCAAAGAGACAAGAGGAAGATGACACAGAAAAACGGAATCACAATAAAACCAAGAGCTGGCTTTGCCATCTACAGTGTCAGACAAAAGCAGAGGGCTGATACAAAATAATGAGATAAAGACTGTCAGCCAAGAACCCTGCACTTAGTGAAATGACTTTTCAAAAATAACAGTAAATGAGGATACTATCAGGAATACAGAAGCTGAGTTTGTTGCTAGTATACCTGCCACACAAGAAATACTAAAAGGAAGTTTACAAGTGACTCAGAAGATACATGGTAAATACTTGGACAGTGAAAGAATTCATTCCTATGAACTTTATTCATATGATCATACTTATATGGCCAGTGTGTACGCTATTCAGTTTAATGAATTATCCGAAAAGGGGTGGTAGAAAACATTATTTAAGAGATTGTTTCATTAACTATTTTATGTTTGTAATGTATGTTTAAAATATCTTTAGACAACTACTATTTTTGGAACCCTAAGTTCTAAAGCAAACCAACTCTTATGCATAAACTATGTCCCCCTAAAGCACATATGTTGCTGACTGAGTCATCTCCCCAATCCCCCGACACAACAATCTTTTAAGACTTATAGAGAACAGCCAAATACTATCTGAATGTGACCATATTTGAAGGTAATCTTCAAAGAGATTTTTTAAACTACACCCAGCCTATAGGATGAGGACCTAGGTCCAGGATGGTCATAGAAGAAGAGGAAGAGATGGGGTAAGGATCTGTAGAAGAAAAGACTTGGGAAAGATCTTGCAAGAGGACAGCCATCAACCAGCTAAGAAGTGAAGACACAGGAAAAGCCAAACCCACCCTATATTAATATACAAAACCTAAGAAGAAATACATTTTTATTGTTTAAACCAGAGCCTCTTAAATTTTTTCTCTTCCTGACACATGTATATGTGTGCGAAGGTGGTGATGAATACATGAATACTCGTGTTCATTCATATGTGCATAATATATGTGTGGGTAGGCATGTGTGTGCGTAAAAGCCAGGGATTGGTATGTTATCTTTCTAGATCATTCTCCAGCTTACATATTGAGGCAAAGTCTCTTATCTGAATTCCAAGCTCACCCATTCAGCTAGGCACCTTGCCTCTGCCTCCTCAGTGCTATAATTACAGGCAGCTCATCATGCTCACATGACATTTACATGGATGTTGGGGATTCAAACCGTTGTCCTCAGGCTGAACCATCTCCCTGCTCCTATTCATGATAAATTTTTGATCAATAAATCTTTATGCAACTTGTCTTATAAGAATATATTTATACAAATCATTTACTGATATAATTCATAAAGAAATTTACTTTAAAACAATTATTTGATGCACACATGCTCTTTACCAGTTATTGCACATAAAAGTAAAGTTATATACTGGTGAGATGGGTGGGCTTGTTTATCTAATAGGACCCAAAGATACACTAATATGACACCTACCTGTTGAAGAATTATAGTCTTTTTTCCATAATTAAACTTTATGTTTCTGTAAGAGTAGCAAAACCACCACAGGATATAATGTCATGAGGATATATCTGTTGACTGTCACATGGTGTGATGACACACTTAGTGCAAAGTCTACATGCCATGTGTTGAGAACCACCGTGAAGTCGCACAATACAACACAGTGACTGCTTCTGAAAACACTTGAAGTTCATTGTGCATGCACTTTCCAGTTAAGTCTTGGTGACTGTTTCTAGAAACCTTTTACTGTTTTCAGTGTTTTCTATGATCCCCACATACTCACATTCAGTTACGCAACCCTATGTGGGGACAATACCCACAAGAAGCCAAAGCCAGCCTATGGCATTTTGCTCTGGCACCCCTAGCAAACTAACATGCAAATAAATCAACTTTTGAAAACAATTTGAATTCTTATCAATCATCAATAATGAATGTTCAAGATACTTTAAAATTGAATCATATGCTTTGATTTGGAAGTGGTCAGAGATTACAAGTGAATGTAAGTAGTTCACATAAGCAGAGCTCATGGTAAATAACAAAATAATGGCATAAACTAATGCTTATCATTTTAATCTCATTACGATTATCAAAGGCATTTGAAATATTGGTTGTCTGTCCTAAGGAACAACAGATTCCTGGTATGAATAAAGGGAAAACATTATTTAGCAGAGAAAGTTAAGTATGAACAAACTCCATAATCTTTTTACATGTGTATGTGTGTGTACATGTTCATGTATATACATGTGTGCATGTGGAAGCCAGAGGTTAATGTTGGGTATCTCCCTCTATCACTCTCCACCTTGTCGTGGGAGCAAGGTCTCTCTCTGATTTTGCCAGAGTGGCTAGCCAGCAAGCCCTCATGGTCCTAATTCTACTTCCCCAGTGGTAGGATTACAGCTGTGCTGTCAGGATCAGCTACTGAGGCACTGAGGATTTTCATGCTTGGGAAGCAACCAACTTATCAACTGAGGCATCTCCCCAGTCCTCAGACACCACAATCTTTTAGGATAGAGAACAACCAATTACAATCACCATCAACAACACAACAGGTGTCAATGTCCTTAGCCATCAGAACAGTGCAAATCCAAACAATTCTAAGATTCGTCAGAATGGCTAAAATCACAAACACACAAGTGATAGCTCCTGTTGACAAGAATGTAGAGCAAGGATAGCACTCCTCCACTGCTGATGGGAGTGAAAACGTGTACGATCACTTTGGAAATCAATATGACAGCTTCTTAAAAATTTGGAAAACCATCTACCTCAAGACCCAGCTAGACACTCCTCGATATATACATAAAGGACACTCCATCCCACCACAAGGACACTCACTTGCTCAACTATATTCATAGCAGCTTTATTTATAACAGCCAGGAACTGGAAACAACCTAAATGTCCCTCTAAAGAATGGATGTGGTACACCTATGCAATACTACTGAACACTACTCAGCTGTTAAAAACAAAGGCATCATGAAATTTACAGACATGGAAGAAGAAGACTAAGAAGAGGGGGGTAACTAACGAACCACATGGCAGAAGTTAGAATAGGATAAATGGGTTAATAATTTATGAGATAGCTGGGATCAAGCCTAGCTATAAGGACTAGAGATCCATAGTAAATATGTTTCCATGTCATTATTCAGGTGGTCCCAAAGAAAATCCCATTACAAGATAGGAGGAAGATGAGGACAGAGAGAGCTGAGAAAGACAACTGGAACTGAGGTGCATTTCTGGGGCTAGGCAGAAACTAAGTGCAGTGAAAACTCCCAGAAATCTGTGAGGGTGACCCTAGCTAATACTCCTAGTAGTTGCGGATATAGAGCCCAAACCAGCCATCTCTTGTAATCAGGCAAAACTTCCAGTGAAGGAATTGGGACACCAACCGAGCTACAAAACCTTCAACATACGATTTGTCCTGCGTACAAGATGTGCTGTCATAAAGCTGGCACAGAAACTGGGGAGGTGGCCAAACAATGACAGCCTGAGACTGAAAGGGAGCCCACCTGACACTGCCTAGAGGGCCAGGACCTAGAGGCTGGATAGCCCAGAAACCTAGGATAAAATCAAACACAAATGGTAAAGAAAAGTCAATGAAATGATTCCTAATGATATTCTACTATACTCATAGACTGGTACTTAGTCCAATTGTCATTAGAGAGGCTTCATCCAGCAACTGATGGGAACAGACGCAGAGACCCAGAGCTGAACATTAGGCTGAGCTCAAGAAATCCTGCTGAAGAGGTTATGAAAGATGATAGGAGCCAGGGGAGTCAACCCTACCAAAAAAAAAAGAAAAAAAAACCGACAGGGGCTCACAGAGACTGAACTGACAATCAGAGAGTCTGCATAGGTCTCACCCAGGTCCTCTACATATGTGTTATGGTTGTGCAGCTTGGTCTTCTTGTGAAGTTCCTAACAGTAGGAGTGGGGGCTGTCACTGAACCATGCCTGCTTTTTGAAACCCTTTTCTTCCTACTGGATTGCCTTATCTAGCCTTAATATGAGGAATGGTGCCCAGTCTTATTACAAATTGATATGCCATGTTTAGTGATGTCCCTGGGAGGTCTGCCCTTCTCTGAAGGGAAATGGAGGAGGAGTGAATTGGTAGTCAAGATGGAGGGGAGGGACTGGAGGTGAGAGGACAAAGGGGAAACTGGAATAAGAATGTAATATATGAGAGAAGAATTTTATATAAAAAAAAGACAATTTTAATGTTTGCATGTGTTGTTCTTCCAGTGACCTGAATTTTATTCCCAGCACCCACAAGGAAGCTCACAGCTCTCTGTAACTCCAGATTCAAGGCATCTGATGCTTTCTTTAAGATAAAGATTAAACTGTTCAGAGAAAAATACATTGGATTTAATTATGTGTTACTTTTGAATTTTTAATTCCCAGATTTAAAACGATTTTCTAATCATCAAGTTTTCTGTAAGGGAAGAATGCATTTGTCTTCTTCTCCTTGTTAATATACAAAACATATTTACCCACAAATAAGATGCCAGACTTTACTACTCGTTGCCAGAATGTTCCTGACAGCACTACAGAACTAACTGCTGCACGTGTTCAGCTTCAGAGACTCCCACAAAATCGGGCGACAGTCCCTTGATCTGCTCATTGTGATTTGCCAGATGCATCCAGTCTTTAATGGTATGTTTAACTTTTAAAAAAGAAAAAAAATGCTGTAAGGATCGTGCGTTTCTATGCTTTTGCATTTGTGCATCAACATCTTTTATGTCTTAAGTGAGTACTGCAAGAAAGACAAGCTTTCTGTTTGTTTCATAAATAACAGTGCATATAAAATGAAGTCTATTGCTATAATTTGGCCATATGCTAGTTGGAACTATGTTAAGCAGATTTAACAGGAATTTTGTGAAGTTGTATATATATAATCCCAGTATTCAGGAAGAAGATCAAGAGGTCAAGGCCAGCCTGAGTTACATAGCAAGATGCAATCTCCAAGAACAAAGTAAAGCAAGGAATCTTGTCTTTTTTTTTTTTTATTTTAAATTTTTTTTATTTATTTATTTTTTTATTAACTTGAGTATTTCTTATGTACATTTCGGAAAGTGTTATTCCTTTCCCGGTTTCGGGCAAACATCCCTTCCCTCCCCCTTCCTTATGGGTGGGTTCCCCTCCCCACCTCCCCCCCATTGCTGCCCTCCCCCGACAGTCTAGTTCACTGGGGTTCATTCTTAGCAGGACCCAGGGCTTCCCTTCCACTGGTGCTCTTACTAGGATATTCATTGCTACCTATGAGGTCAGAGTCCAGGGTCAGTCCATGTATAGTCTTTAGGTAGTGGCTTAGTCCCTGGAAACTCTGGTGGCTTGGCATTGTTGTACATATAGGGTCTCGAGCCCCTTCAAGCTCTTCCAGTTCTTTCTCTGATTCCTTCAACGGGGGTCCTATTCTCAGTTCAGAGGTTTGCTGCTGGCATTCGCATCTGTATTTGCTGTATTCTGGCTGTGTCTCTCAGGAGCGATCTACACTCCTGTCTGCACTTCTTTGCTTCATCCATCTTGTCTAATTGGGTGGCTGTATATATATGGGCCACATGTGGGGCAGGCTCTGAATGGATGTTCCTTCAGTCTCTGTTTTAATCTTTGCCTCTCTCTTCCCTGCCAAGGGTATTCTTGTTCCCCTTTTTAAGAAGGAGTGAAGCATTCACATTTTGATCATCCGTCTTGAGTTTCATTTGTTCTAGGCATCTAGGGTAATTCAGGCATTTGGGCTAATAGCCACTTATCAATGAGTGCATACCATGTATGTCTTTCTGTGATTGGGTTAGCTCACTCAGGATGATATTTTCCAGTTCCAACCATTTGCCTACAAATTTCATAAACTCGTTGTTTTTGATAGCTGAGTAATATTCCATTGTGTAGATGTACCACATTTTCTGTATCCATTCCTCTGTTGAAGGGCATCTGGGTTCTTTCCAGCTTCTGGCTATTATAAATAAGGCTGCTATGAACATAGTGGAGCACGTGTCTTTTTTATATGTTGGGGCATCTTTTTGGTATATGCCCAGGAGAGGTATAGCTGGCTCCTCAGGCAGTTCAATGTCCAATTTTCTGAGGAACCTCCAGACTGATTTCCAGAATGGTTGTACCAGTCTGCAACCCCAACAACAATGGAGGAGTGTTCCTCTTTCTCCGCATCCTAGCCAGCATTTGCTGTCACCTGGAGTTTTGATCTTAGCCATTCTCACTGGTGTGGTGAAATCTCAGGTTGT